>NC_084825.1:34427326-34670499 GCF_958449725.1 Rosa rugosa
TTATGAAAATTCATTTAAATAAAAAGAAATTGTCCTGATGCGATCAGAGCCATTAAATTAACCACCGCTTGATCAGCACCGTTGAAATCCATTATATAAAGGGCCAGATGGAGTCAACGCACCAGATTGATCCAGAAGGATCGAGAGGAGATCAGAAAGCTCGACCAGTTTCTCCAGCCCGACGACCCGGCGACTAAACCCGACCGGAACTTCCTCTTACGGAAAATATACGGCCGAAAAACGGTCACGTTCTCGTCGTGGTTCTGCCTATGGTCACGGATCGTCCATGCATGGAGCGAGGAGAGAGAATGGAAGCCCGAAAGCTTCGGGTTTTCCGGCGAAGTTTCTGCAATTTCCGGCGATCTTCGGGGCTGCATGAGGTATAGAAATTGGTCCTCTCATCGTGCTCTACGTCTTGCTAAGTTCAGTTTTTGAATTCGATCGATTTGTGATGTTTTGGGTTTCTTGCGGATTTCGACATTTTCCGGCGACTCCGGTCGTTACCGGCGACACTTGAGGTGAGGAAATCCTTCTCCTCTTCATTCTCTACACGTTGGTATAACTTGTTTTTGGATTCGATTGAGTTTTGATCGAGTTGCTCTTTTGGGTGTTTTCGGCTTCGACGGAGATAATGTTCACGGCGGCTGTCCTTGTGCTTCTGGGTTCATCTCCGATCTCCTAGAGCATGGATTGGCACCTGGTGGAGCTCGACTCCTTTAGTGGGTTGAATTGGTGAGTTTGGGTAAGTCCTGCTGTTTGTATAGCCACTACTCGTGGTGGCAATCCTAGCTTTCCTTGGTTAGTTCCCCGTTTTGGTTGCGTTGTGAGTTGTGCTTTGATCATTGATTAGGGTTAAATTTCCAGAAGTTGCACATTGAGGAATTTGGGTGTGCTGTGTTCTTCGTCGAATGCAGACCTGTAAATGGGATTCCGATCTTGATCTGGTTTAATCACATGGTGAGTCTGTTCGAAAGTTCTGGGAATTGTCGGGTGTAACAGTTTCTGGAAATTTGTTGCTACGTTTGTATGCTCACTGTGAACGTGTAGTGAATTAAGGAAGATTTGAAATTGTAGTTGGTATTAGTATTGGTTTGTGAAGAATGTGATTAGTGGAAAATGGGTGTCCATAGTGATTTGAAGAAAAATTATTTTAAAAAATCGGAATGTTTTTTTTTTATTTTTTGTTTTTTTTTTTTTCCATCACATTTGACAGCTATTTCTTCATTTTATCGGGGATATATCATAAATATCTAATATATCGGAGATATTTGACGATGTCGGAGAAATTTCGCAAAAATAGTAGAAGATAAGATATTAACCTCATAAGATATATCGGTCCCTCGAAAAAGCGATATATTGGAAATTTCGTAGATATTTCAATCCTTGGATTTAGACTCTTAGCTGGCTTCTTATAATTGTGTATATAGTTGCAATTCTTTTTGTTTTTTTGTGGTCTAGAAGAAAACTGCCAACTTGATGCTTATCAAGGGCTATTGTCGCAGGTCTTGGGCAATGCATTATTGAGTCATATGATCTCCTATAAGGAGCTTAGGTCCTCAAATTAGTCTGCCATGACTTTGAAAGCATAGCACAACTATCATTGCCCTTTCTAAATTACCTGGCCTATACGCCAAGTTCTGTGTGGCCTAGATGCTTCTCTGATTTCAGTAGCAGAGCTATCCTTGTGAAACAGAAAATAATTAACATTGTTCTTCTGGGAAACATATTGGGGTAGGGATGCAACTGGGTAGTGTTATTTTGTTTTTCTCATTCGCCTTCAGTTTGCTTCCGTCACAGTATGGCGCTGAAGTATATAACATAACTCCTTCACACCCATTATCCGAGGGACAAACTCTAGTCTCTCCTGGCCTAATATTCGAATTGGGCTTCTTCAGTCCTAGTAGTTCTGGTAACAAGTATGTGGGGATATGGCACAAGGATATATTTCCACGTAAAGTGGTATGGGTGGCTAACAGAGATCAGCCTTTTGCTCTTATAGACACCTTGGCTAGTTTGAGAATTAGCAGCAATGGGAGTCTGGAGCTTGTAGATGGGAAGCAAAATTCTGTGTGGTCAACTAATGTTACTATACAGATGTCATCATCTAATACTAGTTCAGTTGCTGCAATTCTTTTAGATGATGGAAACTTTGTTGTCAAAGATGTTATCGGAGCTGGTGAATCAATATGGCAGAGCTTTCATCATCCTAGTGACACTATGCTACCAAACCTGGTGTTGGGATACTTTACCAAATATGGAGAAGGCCTTTTTTTGACTACCTGGAAGAGTGAGAGTGATCCATCTAGTGGGATATATACAGCTGAAGGCGGACGGCGAACAGATATGCCAGGACAAGTGATCATTTGGATTAATCGGTCAATTCCCTTCTGGAGAAGTGGACCATGGGACAAATCGAAGTTCATCGGCATCTTAGATATGGATGATCGATATCTTAGTGGATTTAAACTAGATGAAAATACAGAACAGGGAACAAAGTATTTCTCTTATAACTTACCTGAGAAAACTCTCGCATATGTAGACGTCTCTTCAGAGGGAAAGATGAAGCTTATGAGTTCAGAAAATGGTAAGAACTGGTCACTCTCCACCGAGGCACAAACTAATCGATGTGACATCTATGGAGCATGTGGGCCTTATGGGGTTTGCAACATCTCTGAATCTCCAATCTGCAAGTGTTTGAAAGGGTTTGTACCAAAATCACACCAGGAATGGAGCAAAGGAGACTGGACCGGTGGATGCGTAAGGAAAACCGAATTGTTCTGTGCGAGAGAAACAAATAAGAAGTCAGTACCATTGCAAGGAAAACAAGATGATAACGATGATGGGTTTTGGAAGATCACACGAGCAAAAGTACCAGATTATCATCAGTATATTACATCTTTGGATCTTGAAGACGAGTTCAGTGACTGCAAGATACAGTGCTTAAATAATTGTTCATGCCTGGCTTTTGCACTTGTTAATAATATTGGTTGTTTGGTCTGGTCCAAAGACCTCATTGATATACAGAAATTTTCCAGGGGGGGAGTTGATATTTATATTCGCCTAGCACGCAGAGAACTAGGTAAATGATAGCAGTGCTTGCAAGCTGTAGTTAGCAATATCTTATCTTTTTCTTATTTTGTTTTCGTATTGTAAATTAATTTGCAGGTGAAGGAAAGCCAATTAAGTTGATTTCCAGCCTCACAGCTATTGGTTTAATGATTATCTTGGTTGCCATAGTGTTCGGTTTGCACAGGTTGCGAGCTAACCAAAAGGGTAAGAGAATGAGATAGAGGAAATCAATTATTCTGATGCACAGGCATATTTATCAGTATCTATCTGAACTTCTGAAGTACTAGACTACTAATCCAATCAGTAGAACTTCCCTGTAGAACTGTATAAGAGCATGTATAGTTATATACTGGTTGATATCCATAACTTTTGTTGTTTTATTCTGACTTGGTGTTTGACATTTATAGTTGCAAATTAACAAAACTTGTCTTTGAATGAACAGAATCGATTCCAACTTCTAGGGACACTCTTGGAGAATATATTGGAAAACATGATCCATCAAAGCTATTGATCTATGATTTTGATACCATATTAACTGCTACAGACAATTTCAGCATTACAAATAAACTCGGGCAAGGAGGCTTTGGTCCTGTTTATAAGGTACTTACTTGTTTACTTCAGGGTAATATAGCACTGTAACAGGTAGAAGAATACAAACATGAACACCATGATTAACTTGAGGACCTTGTATAGGGTATGCTACAAGATGGGAAGGAAGTAGCTGTAAAAAGACTATCTAGTAGCTCAGGACAAGGCATTGAAGAGTTCAAGAATGAGATGCTGTTGATCTCCAATCTTCAACACAAAAATCTTGTTAGGATCATGGGTTGCTGCATTAAAGAGGATGAGAAGTTACTGATTTATGAGTTCATGCCAAACAAAAGCTTGGATACTTTTTTATTTGGTTAGTTTTATTAGTGTTTTATGTTCAATTGCTGTGCAAAACTCATCTTCACCTATCTTCTTATTTCAATGTAAATATCTCTGTTGTTTGTTAATGTCGAACTTGAGGCAACCATGAAAATTTCTTTGAAAAGTAAGATCTCACCTATCTGTTCTCATTTAACAAGAAAAAGACTAGAAAGTCTGAAGAATTCAACCTTAGCATAATTTGGGGTTTGGAATCACAAATACATACTAACATAAAGTTATTAATAGAGCAGTCACATGAAATAAATTACCCAAGAGACAAATAATCCATTATTGACTACTTTTTCAGATATTAGATATTGAATATGTCTGTTAAATATAATGTAGAGAACTATTACATATTGAATGTGTCTGTTCAACATAATCTCTGCTATGTGTTCAGTTCAGATATCTCTGACGATGCATTTACTACTACTTTTCATATAACTGGGTCTGCATTTCCCAACAATTAAAGAAGGCTAGAAATCTGGTTTTAACCAAGTTTTGAAAGGGTAGCAGTCTCATGATATTTCATTGTAACATGCATGGAAGTCATGATTTATGAAAAACCATTACTGATTACACTAATTAGGTGCATTGATTATTTGATCAGATACGAGAAAGAGAGTAGTACTTGATTGGGCGACACGCTTTAATATTATTCAGGGTGTCGCCAGAGGGCTTCTTTATCTCCATCATGATTCCTATGTGAAGGTAATACATAGAGATCTGAAAGTCAGCAACATTCTCCTAGATGAGAAAATGAATCCAAAAATTTCAGATTTTGGATTGGCACGCATAATTGAAGGAACACAAAATCTAGAAAATACTCAGAAAGTTGTGGGAACACGGTAATAATCATTTTCTTCATAATCTCCAACATGGTCAATTATTCACCTACTAATTAGTTTGCTATGCAGTGGCTATATGTCTCCGGAGTATGCCATGGGGGGTATGTTTTCTGAAAAATCTGATGTCTATAGCTTCGGGGTGTTGGTCTTGGAGATTATTAGCAGCAAGAAGAATACCAGCTTCTCTTTATATGACCAACATCTTGGCTTTCTAGCCTATGTAAGTTCATACTCTAATTTCTGATGTAAAATCTGCACTCATGAGTAAGCTCTTTCTTATAGCTTAAACCATATACATGAACTTTTTTCAGGCATGGAACTTGTGGAATGAAGGCAGGGGGTTGGAGTTAGTAGATGAAATATTAGGTTATTCATATTCATCATCGGAAGTACTGAAATGCATGCATATTGGGCTTCTATGTGTACAAGACAATGCTGTGGACAGGCCAACCATGGCAGATATAGCTTTGATGTTCAGTAGTGAGAAAGATGGTCCACAACCTAAGCTGCCTGTATTCACTATCCAAAACTCAGCTTATCATCCTCAACCATACTGTGAGAATACTAATTTCTCTAAAAATGAAGCTAGCATTACAATGATTGAAGGACGATAAGGCCATAAGGAATAGCACATTGTTACATCACAATGCATTGCCTTTTGGTCATTCTCAAGGGTTCTCATACATATTGAAGGTTTTCTTTTTGGTGTAGATGTAGAAAACAATTTGTTTCTCTTGTGGTAGGTAGTATATGAAGGTCTTTTCATAAAGAAGATGCCCTTCATTGATGTGTATAAACTTTGTATTAACAATTTCATATATAAAAATTAAGTCTCCACCACGTGATACCTTTACATCGAAAGAATTTCAACATTTGAAGTTAGTTCCTCTAGATTGATAATGACAAAACTTGATATACATTATTGAGTAATTTCGGACAGCTTAGCTTTTGGGGTATCACTACACCACTTGTCCATTCTCCATACCCACTTGTAGCTTAACATTTGTTTTAAGTTATTTCAAATAAATTATAAATACATTTAAACTATTTTTTCTTCATTCAATAAATAAAAAAACTAAAATAAATTCAAATCTAGTTAAAATAGAGATATGTTGGCGTATTTCTAAAGTAGCTATGCAAAATAACTTTTTAGCTAGTCTGGCTAAAATTTGACTAAAAAATGGCTAGCATTACTAAAGATGTTCTAAGATAATTAAGTATCATGTCTTGTGTACTACTCATCCAAAAAGCCAAAATAACTCTTGCATCATTTGTGATATACCCAAAATATACTCCTTTCTTTTTTGATAAATGTGTTACCACGTAAATGGATCATTGGATCATCTCAATGTTCAGGCGGCCGCTACAAAGACCTATTTTTATCTTAGTGAGACAATTTGCTGTGAATTTTTCTTCTTGATAGATATAGTTGAACGAGATCTCTTCAAAAGTACGAGAAAACCTAACGATGTCTTCACTCATCGGTGACTTTTGTTACTCTTCAAGGAATGGTATACTTGTCAGTGACACATGTGATGAGGAGTTAAGAACCTTTTCCCACTTAGATTGGTTTGAAAACCTTGATTAATAGTTTGAACAAGACCTTGATGTGCATATTATTTTACTTTGAGGTCCCATTTGGTTAGCAAAAAGGAAAGCACTTCCTTTACATTTCCTAAGTGATCGGAATTAAGATTTTGATAAACTTTCTATTCCAGTGTCTAGTAAAAGATTGACAAAGTTGTCAAGAAAGTTGTTAGGAAATTCGTAAATAATGCAAGAAAATAATGGAAAATGAGTGATGCAAACAGAGTGAGGCAATCCCTTAAGGATGTGGGAGGATTCACTTTCCCACACTTAATCTCTTCATCCAGGAAACATTTTCCTTACTTTTTGCATACCAAACATAGGTCATTTACGAAAGTCTAAATTCTGCCAACCAAAGTTACTCCTTCATAGGTTCAAAACCGTTACCCGGTTGGTATGCGAACGCTTCCTTATTAATGATGTTGGAACTTTGTTGGATTAGGAGTCTCCTTTTTCTATGGGACCACTATTCCAGCCTCATGGTGTATCGGAAATTTAGTAGCTCCATTAGTTCTCTTTGAACTTAAGAAGTATTGTTCAACCCCGTTGGTCTAACGTTTGTTATGGGTGAACTATTAGTGGCCCATGATTGTATTATTCATACCACTTATAACGACTTTTGTGTGAAGGCACTTATTAGATAAAAAATAAAAATAAAAAATAAAAATCCACTAAAAGGCCTGGAGGGTTTCCTGAGAGTTGTTGTCATTTGATTCGAGTGGTGTAAACCAAGACTCTTTTACATGGAGGGTTTTCTAGCTTGAGCCAATTGCAGCAGCACTACAGAGGACTTTGGTAGAATGAAGTTGAACTTGTCTAAAGATCTATCAAATAGATGAGGACTTTCTGTGGAAGTTTGGAAGGGTAAGGATCTGGATTCACTTGATTGGAAGCTTGTTAATGTTAAGAGCCTTAATCAAATCCTTGATTCTTTTTTTTTTTATCTGGTTTTTATCTTGATCTCATCTATCCCTGATGTCAGTGAGATTTGAACATATGATATTGTTAATTAAGCCAACTAATCAACTGACATATAGCATATGGGCTTGTTCAATTGATGATAAGATGTTTCATGTCTCTGACTAGTTGTTTATCATCTCGTCACAATAAGTGTCCCTAGGATCTTTGGAAAACATTGATTTAGCAGAACAAACGGTACCAGTTAAAACGCATAAGTTTCACTGAAAAGGGCCAACTTCCCGCAAATGTTTCATTGCTTTAGGAATATTCATGGCATATGTTCGGTATCGAGCCAATGTTCTCTATCAAGCTAGTTAGAGACAGAAAAATTTCCGAGTAAAAAGAGAGAGAAGGCTTCTCTGGACTAAGCAAGCATACCATCAGCTTCTTTTAAATAGCATTTCCAAATATCACCACCAAGACATCAAACCAGCTCTAATTCCAGGACCCAGTTGTGGTGCACCATCAACGTACAGTGTATATGGCAGATGAACGCATGACTCATATACAGATGAACTTCAGAATGAAGACTGAAAATGGATTTTCAAACAATGCCTAAGCTTTTAACATCCGAAGATAGTCATCTATTATGGACATTGCAGAGGAACGATAACCAGAACCAAAGAGGTTATAATGATTCAAGTAATGATACAACATGTAGAGGTCTTTCCTTTTCTCAAACCCTGGTTGCTTGGGCATCACCTGGAGACACATAGAAAACCATTAATGAAGAAACGAGCAATTTAAAGCGGCTGTTGGAAGACTACGAAGGATAACATGGAATTGTTCATTTTGGTTGTTTCATAAGTTATGTACTAGTGCCATTTAAACACCAATTCAGGATGAGGAGGAAAAGACAGGAACGTATAAATATTAACATATATGAATGATACTTCATTGCTTTTGAATTGGTTTCCTGTTTATTTAAGAAAAAATGGACACTACCTCGAAATAGGAACTGTAGAAAGATCCACCAAAGCCAGCACACCACGACATTCCAAATTCAGCCTCATTATGTCCATCTAGCAGGAGATGCAATTGACAACATCAGTTCTGTGTTTTAAACAGTATTCATCGGAAGAAACTAAGACAGACGTATTAAAGACCTGATTAGGAAACATTGAAAAAATAATGCAAATTAGGCAAGAATCAATAAACTGTGCTGGTTGATTTGTAATTCAATACATTCTTTTTCTGTGTCCTTGTACAGCTATGAACAGATATGGCTCCTAATTTAACCTTCTCCATAAAAGCTTAGGTAGAAGACATAATATGGAGAGAAGCCACTATACTAGAGAAGAATAAAGAAAAAGATAAGGGTTGAGGGCTCAATATCCTCCATTATTTGAGAGTTGAGAATCATGTGGGAAGTAGAGAAAGGTATAATGGAACACGATACTACAAGTATGCAGCTTACACCAAACAAATTTGATGGGACAAACTATGCAGCCTGGTGTCCATTTGTGAGGTTGTATGTCACAGGGAAAGGGCAGTTGGGATATTTGACTGGAGAAAGATCGAAGCCAGGGAAGTTGCAACTGTTTCATTTCTTGATAGGTCTGATGATCTAGTCCAGGATCTTTGAAATCAAGTCTTGGCAGAGAAACCGCTTCCCAACATCCGTGAGGCACATGCCTTTATTCGTCGAGAAGACATGAAGCTACCATGTTGGCACATGCAATGCAGGACTCTTCAGCCTCAGTTGGTACAATTCCTTGTACCCGACCCAGATCTGTGACCTATGTTCCCCAGAAACCTAGTAACCAAAAAAAGGGAGGTTCTGGTCCAACAAAGGGAAGCAACTCCGGACCCCAAGGTCAGCACACTTCCTCAGTTTCACAGTCATTGCCTACCGCCCATCCCCAGTCTTCCTCACTTTCATCATCATCTGCTTCTTGCGTTAGTTGTGTGTCTCGGTGAAGGTTCTGTTCGTCTGACTTCTTCTTATGTTTCTGTTTCCGTATAACACGGCCTTCCATTATTTGGAATTTAGTCTTATGAGCCAAATTACTAACATTCTTTAGCACTCATTCTGTCTTTCACTTTTTCAGGATATTCTTATAAAGGCAACGACCGGCTTTGGTACTAAATCAGAAGAGCAGATTTGGTTGCAGCAAAAGATTCAGTATTTCATCATACAGTTTTTTACACAGTTTACTTCCATCTTTATTTTTCAAAACAACATTTCAAATTTTGCAATAACAGTCAAAACCAAATGAATGTGTCCGTGTTTTGTCTGTCTGCAACCATAAGAGTGGATAGGTATTAGTGTATTACAGTTCTATAATCAGATATGCAATGTTGTATAAGTGATATATAGATGCGTGTGGCTATCTTATGGTAACATGCTGTGAACAGTTACAAAAGGACAGGCTAGTAGCTAAAAGGAACACAGTTCGATTTCCAGTTATCCTGACACCAATTTAATTACTGAACAAATTTTTTTAACTTACAGTAACATGCCGGGTCAAGTATAACTGGCTCTCCCTTCTTGTCAGAGCTGATATTTCCGCTCCATAAGTCCCCATGTAACAGGCATGGCTCAATCACTATATTATCAAAGAGAGGTCCCATACTCTTCACTAATCTGTGTCCTGTTAAATGTGATAACCCAATAACAAACACAATTAGCGAGAAGCAATTATTCCCACCAACCATATTGGAAGATAAAAATTTGACTCCCTCAATTGAAGGGTGTAAGTTGGAAAAAAGCGTAGTGAGTCTCCAACTGGCCTCCAAAAGTATGTCGGTGTATGTTTTCAAATCCCAGAACCTAAGCAATACATTTTTCACATCTCAAAGCTGAAAATCACACCTTCAATTGTCAAATAAAACTAGTATTTTCTCATCATTGCATTGAAATCACTTGGGGGAGTTTGAAACTTGGCCTTCTGATTGACACTTGTGGCCTTGTGGGCAGTTGGCATTGGCAATGAAAGCAATTACAAGAAGTAGGTGAGATTGCAATTTGAGGGAATCTTCAAACTCATAATTTCTTTTCGGTTAATAAATCATCTTTCTCAACTGTAGACTACCCATGAAATGTGATCAACCATCTTCATTAAGAATACAACAAGACAATGTTTACCTTTTTCATAAATGGTACTATCACCATATCGGTCCACGGCCAGCTGCAACTGATAACCCAGTCTATGCTCCCCATAAAACTGAATCCAATCTGATGACCAAGTGTTTATCTGCGGAGTGCTGCAAGGAAAAAGTGTATAGTTTTATTACAAGGGAATGTCCTTGAATATCAATAATCTTGCCCATGTCCAGAAAGACTACCTGCCTATTGTATTGTTAACTTCAAAACCAAAACCTTTCTCAGATTTTCCAGTCTTATGCATCTCAGCAAGCTTCCTGCCTAGATCAGACTGAGTACCAATTTATTGTCAAGTACAATTACAAGTTGCTTCCACCAACGTAAAATCATGAACTCTTCCTTAACCTCACCTGATTACCTCTGGATAAACCAAAGTCGATAAACTCCATAATGATGTAAGAACCACCAGTAGGTAGAGGGCCAACCTACAATAGAATGGTTATGCAAGCTTTTCAAGCCTTGTCATGGACTTCAAAGTCTCACTATAAACTGTGACTTGATAAACTAACAAAGTTAAAACTTCCAAACCTTGAATGGCTTAGGGACACGAATTGATCCGGTTTTAAACATGGCTCCTAAACCAAGAGCCTCTCCCTCAAACATAGATGGTCCAATGCTCCTGATTCAGTGCTTTATCTAAACATATTACTTACGACTTTGAAACAGAAAGGAGGACTCAAACAGCATATTTAACCAAGATATCCAAAATCAGAAACAACTTTGCAATTACTTTGATTTTTAAATATCAAATACAACCACTTTGAGCATCAAAAGTACCATGCAGCCAAACCTGTTTGTTTTAACAAAGAAAGAACCAGCATCAGTGTCATGACGACTAGCACGATTGATGCAACCACCGCCTATAGGACTAATTCTTATTATCTCTGTTGCATTTCCTTCGGTGAGAATCCATTTACGAACCGGATCATCACTCATTGCCGCCACTGCCATATAACCATGATTTATGACTTTAATCAACAAATGAACCACAGATTACAATGACTTCAACCATGACTTATGACTTATGATTATGGCATCACCGCCATCATTCCAATGAAATAGCTTCAAAACTTCAAACTGAAAAGATTCTATTGCATTGAAAATATCTCATAAAACTGAAATATGTTTCCTTATGGTTTCTTGCTCCAATTGTTTATCAACAACAACAATTCATCCCCTATAATCAACTGGAAAAACAAATCAATAACAGTTTCAGACAAATCAATAATCACCCTGAATTTTCTTCATTGAACACAATCAAGAAATTTTTTTTTGCAAAACTGCAATCTTGTATAAACAACACTAACAGACCAATTCAAAAGGCACAGAAAAGCTGATACATTCCATCAAACAAGTCATGGGTAGTCTTACAAAACTTAAATAATGACCCCATTAGCTCGAACTGGTTAAGCAAAGCTAAATTGCAATCAGGAATTTTATTTATAGTTTACTTGATACTCACTGATTAAAGGTCGGTGCTTTGTGGAGGACAGACGAGGAAGACGAGGCAGAGAAGGTAAGGAAGAAGAGAACGATATGAGTCCCACGTGTGCCACCATTGTCATCCTTTATGAGAATTGTATGTGCTTTTTCTAGTGGTTCGGTCAGTTGGCTTTGCCCATCTACTCGTCTAGTGTCTAGCTTCTAGCTTCTATAGGCTTCTGTGTTTTGAGTGAATGTTAGGAGTGAGAGAGGGAAAAGACAACGATGTGACGATGTGGTCGTAGTGGCTTAGGCTCCATAGAATTTTTGTAAAACTTTCATTTCTGTGCTCCACGTGTAGGTTTAGAAATTTCATAACAGTCATCAGTTATGTTTAGAGTTTTAAAGTGACGTGCTCGCTCACTAAATTTATTTACTAAATGATGATGCATAAAAAGTTAAAAATTATACCGAATTTCTTTCAGTTATTTACAATGGATACATAATCTAATAATAAGCAAACGATTTTAGATTTTTAGGAGTTCTTGCTAAGCAACAATTATGCTTTCGTATTTACGTTGTGTTGTCCTAGAGGAATTGTTGTGGCACAATAAGAGTACGAAAATTGTGTCGTATGGTAGTGTTCTATGAATCAGCCTAGTCCCCAGATAAAAGGGACTTCAATTCAAGTTAACAACCATGTGGAGTAGAAATTTGGTCTTCATAGATCTACAACCACATCAGTTAGTTGAAACCTGATTTTTTGTGGCAGTATCGAATTTAGATCCTAATTCAGGAAGTTGGAATGTGGAAGTAACCGTGAATTACAGCAAAGAAGAAAAGATGCAATGAGTAGAAACTGTAGAATGAATGGCTCAAAACACAATGGATGAATACAATTAAACAATCTAGTTTTGCAAATATAGTTTATATACAGAAATCAGACTCTGTGTAAGCTACTAAGCTTGCTTCATTCTCAAACTAACTCAAAACTCTGAGTTTTGTCACACTGACTGAGCACAACATCGGTTCATGCCATGCTACCAATTAAGAGCAAGTCTCCAAATCAAACCTACCCCTACCATATGATTTTCACTGAACTTGGAACCAACCTCTCGCTCGAAAGCAAAGGAAAAAAAAGGAGGGAAGTCACCTATGGCATCTTTGTACACAAAGAAGATTTGCTTGCTACATAGCAAGACGCATGCTTGGCTCCTGCAACCGATCTCTTGATTTCGTCAATGCCTTGTGTCTGGTTCTCTTGATTGAGTAGGTTCAGAGGGGTTTCCAGAAGCAGGTTCTAACCGCACTTGGTTGTTAATGTTGTTGCTTGCCGAATTTGGTTCAGATGCTGGTAATAGCAACTGCTGAGAATGTTCACGAGTTGAAATGTTCTCAGAATCATCAAAAGATCGAGCCACAGTAAATGTTGCTGATCTCACATGTTTTGGTCCGAAAGATTCTTTCAAGGGTAAACGGCAAACTGGACAGGTAGACTGTTTCCTCAGCCATATATCAATGCAAGTGAGGTGAAAACTGTGACCACATTTCGGCATAATTCTCAGTACTTCTTTCTCCTGGTACTCCCCCAGACATATTGAACACCTGCAGGAGCAAAGGATTAAGCTTTTGTACTACTGGGGTCCAAAATAAGTACCAGATTAACATCTTTCAGTTAAGAGAAGATTCTCAAAAACAAAATGGAGTTCTTAGGCAGGAACAAAGAAGGACGTTGTCAAACTTACTGTGCATCTTCTAAAGAACTAAAGGCCTCCTGATCATACTTCATGGTCGGGATTGCAGCAACCACAATTTGTTCAAGGCCACTAGACCGATTCTCTGGCTGCCATCAAACAATGAAAACTTAGAACACATTGCTAAAAAGTTAAGTTACTATTAAGTATTAACCAAATGCAAAGTCTCGACCTTTACTGAAATTGCATCACTAGCAGGGAAAACAAACGCAAAAAAAGGTATGAAGGAAACAAATCAGCCTTTTTATGACAATTCAGGAGTTTAGGATCCATTGAGCAGACAAGCTCTCCACGCAAGAAAGGTGATGAGATAAGTAATAAGACGGGTTCCTAATCCCCAGTCTTCCCACCATTTTTATATTTAATCTTTCTTTTCAATTTTCTGCAATACTAAGCAAAACCGGTACATTACAAACACTACAATTGTTGTATTTATTATCATTTCTTCATTTTCAGAGTTGACTTTCAACTACGGAAAATTCAAATCGAAACTAAGAACATAACAAGCAGATGTTCACCCAGATAAAGTACTTAGATGCTAAATTAGATATTGAATCACTGAAACCAGCTCAAAAAGAACTTACATGCTAATAAAACAAAAGTTGATAATTGGGAGAAGTACCCAAATCACAGAAAAACATACATACCTGCTCAAGATCAGTTCTTGATTCAATCTCGAACATAGGCCTTGATTCAACACCTCTCAGCCTCCCACAAATGATTCTTGTGCAGACAAATATAATGAACGTTGCACTCATACCAAAACCAATCACAGTAGTAATCAAGTTCATACCCGACCCCATCGTCATATCAGACTCTTCCGCTCTTCTACTTCTTTTGAATCTCACTCACCCAATTCCACTCTCACAACTCCAAACCCAAAACAAAGCTCAGCTGAAAAAAGAACAAAGAAAACAATGAACACCCACAACTTCAAACACAAAAACACTCAAGAACCCAGATCAGAATCACTCCAGAAATGGCCAGTTTTGAAAGGGAGATGCAGGAAAACCCATCACAAATCAGAAACCAAAGCACCCACTTGGAATCTGAATCGCTTTGGGTGGACTCAAAGGTAATCCTAAGCTGCTTTGAATATTAATAATAATACTAACAGATGGTGAGGTAGAGGAGAAGAATTAGAAAAGATAGTTGTGGAAGGAAGGAGGCACACTTCGTTTTCTTGCACCTTGGAATCGTATTCATCAATGGGGTCCATTGGACCCGGCAAGCAAATATTAACAGTGTGCGTGGTTAAGTCTATATCTGACGGTTGAAACAAAAGTAGATTTCTTTTTGTTGTTAAGATTCCTATGTTAGTTTAAGGAAGAGAAGAGAGAACAAGTAGAAGAACAAGAAGTAGAAGAGATAGATTCTCACCACCATCCCTGAGCTTTCTCAACCATACTACTTGAGGATAAGGCCTAGGCTTGGGTCCAAAATGGCTAAAAGGAATTTCCTTTGTCTTTTCCAGCAATTCAGCTATGGAAAAGTATAAAAACTTTTTTATTTCAATGAGTGGGATGCAAGATAGATTTTTCTTTCTTTGGTTTCTCAGACTTTACAATATTATTAATGGTTTTCTTACCCTAAAGATTTAGTCTTTGGTTTATATTTTACTTTTTGGTCATTGTCATGATTATGGTTGAGCGGCAGGGGATTATTAGTATAGTCTGCTACTTGCTTTTGCTTGTTTGGTATGAAAGTCTGAAGGTAAAACAAACTAGATAAAGTTTATCAATTGATAATTTGATAAAGTAAAGCTTGGGGATCCGTCTAAGGTACTTGTTCTGACGACTAAATTCTGAGATGAGCATTCATCTTTATTTTTCTTCTTTTCTCTCTTCTAGTTGGAGAATACCAAATTACCAAGTACAGTCATGCACTCATGCCCATTGACTTGATTTGTAGTTTGAATACCAGAAGTACAATTGGCCCCAAGGTGATCCACCAATCTAAACGTTTGAACAACTGTGTTTAGCACAACTTGTTATTTTTTTTATTTTAAAAGTCCGATATTAAACTCTATAGTGATGTCTTTTCTTAATCTATTTACATCGTTAGTTGTTACTTTCAGTTGAAATAAAACTCAAAGTTTTTATCACCGTTAGGGTTAAAATTTTATTGCACCAGACATACCCAACTTTCAAAAGTGATCAAAATGATACTTAAATTTTTAAAAACAAATCAATTTGACCAAACTTTAGGTATCATTTTGATCACTTTTGAAAGTTTGGTATCATTTTGTCCGGTGCAAGAAAGTTTTGACCCCTAATGTGATAAAACCTCTGAAAGTAATGATCTTTAATTTTGTGACAAAGCTATATTCGTACAAAATTTTGAGGTTGAATCTATAAGATTATAGAACTAATTGTCTGATTTCATCAGACTCACTATTTAACGTGTGAGCTATGTGTAATTGGTCATACTCTAATTGATTTTTGACACAAATGAAAAATTGTTGTTTACTCTCTTTTTGTTTGAACATATCAACTCATTATCCGTGATATTTTTCTCAAAGAGTGAATTAATTTTTAGGATATTTATCTTCTCAAAAGGATTCTCAATCACAACATTTGTATAAAAGTATGAATAGTATTGCTTCAACGCTTTCCAGAAAATAGAAAACAACAAAGACCTGACGTTTAGTTATTGAAACCCACTAATATCAGCTGGCATTAACTTAATGGTTTGGAAATTGAGGATTTGAGGCATAAGATTCTGAATATAAAATGCCACTGGGGCACTGCTCTAGTCCTGCCTACCAAATTTGACTTCATCTTCTCCATTTATGAGTATCTCAAGCCCAAATCTCTCCACTCTCTATGTACCACTGTTGAATGGTAGGTGTCTAGGTGAGTAGAAATATGTGTTTTCTGGACTTTGGACTTTGGATAGTTGGACACAGTTCTGTATTTTAAATTTGATAATCAGTGATCGGGAAAAAAAAAATATACACACACACACATACATATATTATAAATTTATAACTCTTTACATCACTCGATTGAATCAAACATATTGTAATATACACATTTAAATAGGATCTGTACGTGTTTTCTATAACAGTACACCCTAAAATTCATGTTCTGAGACTCAATACAGAAAGACATGCTCATATTGAATCTGTGCAAGCCTGCTTAGTATCATCAACCAGATGTTTCCAACAAAGAACTTATAAACAAGAGCACTGCCTTTTAGATGTGTTTATTCTACTTCCTGTCATAGGTCTCAATCCCCATTCAACTGCTTTAGAGTCCTTTTCAAAGGAAATATTGGAGCCAATTCTCTCTTTTTTTTTTCTTTTTTTTTTTGGAAGGGCACGATGGGTGTTGGTGGACAAAGAAATATATTACTTCCCCATGTCAAACAAACATCTAAAATTGGTAGAAGTACCACAAAATTGGTAGAAGTACCACCATCAGGTTCCAGAATCAATACAGAAAAAATGAAGTCAATGATCTCATACATCCTTGTCAGGCAAATCAAATTGATATGTTCCCATAAATAGATCACAGGGCCATAATGAAACATTCCTAGTTACAAGATCAAATAGAAAGGGGCATAGAAAAGAAACTACTTTTGAATTCAGTGGCATAAGTGACATCGCCATCACTATCTTGTCTAGCCATAAAAGACCATCGTCAAAGCAGTGGCCAATCAGGAAAGTTCTAATAGTGAGTGCACAAATCCAAAACAGTATCGCACAAATCAAGGGTAGAAAAAAACTGCATATTCCTAATTTGGCAAACAAACATGAATAGATTCAAATTTACAGTTCCACGTACACCATCAACAACAATATCAATCACAACAAACACCACCATTTTATTCAGATCTTAAGCATCAAAAACTCAAACAAAACCTCAGATATCTTAACCCTCCACAGCACTCTCAGCAGGGACATGAATATCCTTATACACACAAACATAAGGCACATCGCACCCAACGTACTTCCCAGTCCACCTCCCCTCGTCAATATAGCTAGCATCCCACACTGAAGAATACAAATACATAGGCTTATTCGGAAAACCCTCACCCTCTTTTCTCTCAACCCTCCTCACCATTTTCCCATCTATGAACCACTCGATCAGATCCTTACTCCACTTGATCACATACTCATGAAACCCTTCGGAACAGTTGAAACCTAGGTCATGGATCTCTTCTTTGTTTCCAGTGCCTTCAGTGTAGTAGTTGGTCTGGACAATGGTCATGTCCTTACCAAGAAACTCGAAGTCGATCTCGTCCTGGGACTTGTCGCCTTCTAGGGAGGAGAGGTAGAGGTTGAAGTTGAGGCCGCTGGTGTTGCCACGTGCGCACTGGATGAGGGAGCTGAAGGTGCCGTAGAGGAACCGGGTGGGGGTGCGCCACCTTGCGCCGCCGCGGTGGTCGAAGGTGACAGTGATGGTGTTGGAGTCGGCACAGTGTGTGCAGGCGTCTGGGGTGTAGTCTATGGCGATTTGCTTGAGGGGTTGGGTTTTGTGGTGAATGGGAGTCTCTGGGTGGAGTCCTGGGTCTGCCATTGGAGAGAAAATGAGGGAGATGAGATGCAGAGGGTGATGATGACGGTGGAGTGCTAGGTGATGCGACTGAGTTTATATCAAAGTTAAAGAGGATATACTTTGATACTCAAATCTAAAGATCAAATTACATAGCTGGATTTAAAAAATATCTTCGTGATTGGTGAGGGATGGAGAAAAACAAATAGAAAATTACATATAAGTAAGTGACCAAATTTACAAAAACAGAAAACCCATCTTGTATAAGATTTATACAAATAAGGACACAAAGCCCAAGCCCAAAGAGAATGGAGTAGACCTAATCTCTGAGATTTCATGCGTAATTACGAATCAATACAATTTTTCATTAAAATTACTGCAATGCCATTATCAAAAGATTATGATTTTTTTCTCTCAACTCCCTCCGTTCAGACCCAAACTTTTCTCTTCTCTCATCAGCTCCCTCTAGCGACTCAAGACCTCGACTCGTCAACGTCGCCTCGTCCGACTCAGGACACTGCCGCAGCTCCGGTGCCAATCGTCGATCTCAAGTCAGATGTCGGCGAGTCCAACCCGCAGCTCCGATGCCGGTGGTCGATCTCACGTTCTCTCCACCTCCAGCTACTCCTCCTCCTCCTCCTCTTAACTCCGCCGATCCCGAGGCCCCAATCTCCTTCGATCCTTCAATCCTTCTTCTTATTCGGAGGTTTGTCTTTGCTCTCAGCTTCGCATCCACTTCTAATTCCATAGTCTCTGCTATAGCTTTCTCACATTTTGTCGGAAAAATCAAATGCTGGAATGAGGAAGATTTTGACTTCTGATACTGTTGGATTGCTGCTTCTCACTTGCGTCAACTGTTTTTTCAATTTTGTGTTGCATTTTGTGTTGGATCTAATTGGGAATCGAGTGGTTGATTAGCTGTTATTTCCTCATTTGATTAGTACCAATGAAATTGATCACGAAACTAGGGTACTTGTGGTAGCAGTAGCATGCTTAATGTGGAGGTTCAATGAGGCACTTCTTTTCAATCTCTTGATAAACTAAAATTTTCATTAAATATATTTTGGTTTGGATAATTTTTTTTTTTTTTTTTGGAAGAGTAGTTTGAATAATTTGGATGTTATTAAGTTGGTTTAAGTACTGGTAGCAGTAGCATGCTTATGAAATGTTGTGGATGTTGTTATGGTTATCAAAGGCTATGATATGGGTTCTGCATTACAGACTTCTTTTACAGAACTAGGGTACTGGTCGTAGAAGTAGCAATGTAGCATGCGTAATGTGCTAGGTCAAAAAAAGTTGAAGCCATGATAATCGTACCTGAACTGGCATTTCTTTTGTATAGAATGCTTTTCAGAATGAGATGAAGTCAAAAAGCAAAGAAAGAAAGGTATTGATAATGCTATCTTGGATTAGGCACTGAATTTATGGTGGTAGCAGTAGCATGCTTAATGTGGAGGTTTGGTAGGATGCTACATATAATTTCGCCAAATTGTACGAGTGATAACTCTTATGCTCTATGCACATTACAGACTTCTTTTACAGAACTAGGGTACTGGTGGTAGCAGTAGCAGTACTATGTGTGCAGTTTTCAACTTACATACTATTGTTATGTGCTACTGTTCAACTTACATACTATTGTTATGTGCTACTGTGTTATTCTTGTATTTGTGCTACTGTGCTACTGTGTTATTGTTGTATTTGTTATGTGCTACTGTGCTATTGTGTTATTGTTGTTATGTGCTACTGTGTTCAATTGAAGTTTCTTTCTGCAGTTTATTGTTGTTATGTGCTACTGTGTTATTCTTGTATTTGTGCTACTGTGTTATTGTTGTATTTGTTATGTGCTACTATGTTATTGTTGTTATGTGCTACTGTGTTCAATTGAAGTTTCTTTATGCAGTTTATTGTTGTTATGTGCTACTGTGTTAAGTTTATTGTTGTTATGTGCTACTGTGTGCAGTTTATTATTGTTATGTGCTACTGTGTGCAATTTATTTGAAGTTTCGTTCTGCAGTTTATTATTGTTATGTGCTACTGTGTGCAGTTTATTTGATGTTTATTTGTGTGCAGTTTATTTGTGTAGTTTATTATTGTTATGTGCTACTATGTTTAATTGAAGTTTCTTTCTGCAGTTTATTGTTGTTATGTGCTACTGTGTGCAGTTTATTATGTGCTACTGTGTGCAGTTTATTTGATGTTTATTTGTGTGCAGTTTATTTGAAGTTTCTTTCTGCAGTTTATTATTGTTATGTGCTACTGTGTTTAATTGAAGTTTCTTTCTGCAGTTTATTGTTGTTATGTGCTACTGTGTAGTAGCAGAACTGAACGAGTATGAGTGCAGCGAGGGCAGTAGCAGGATTGGACAAGTGCAGTAGCAGAACTGGACGAGTATGAGTGCAGTAGCAGGATTGGGCGATGACGAGTGCAGTAGCAGGATTAGGTGATGACGAGTGCAGTAGCAGAACACGAGTACAAGTGTAGTAGCAGAACTGAACGAGTATGAGTGCAGCGAGGGCAGTAGCAAAACTGGACGAGTACGAGTGCAGTAGCAGGATTGGGCGATGACGAGTGCAGTAGCAGAACTGGACGAGTATGAGTGCAGTAGCAGGATTGGACAAGTACAGTAGCAGGATTGGGCGATGACGAGTGCAGTAGCAGAAAACAAGTAGCAGAACTGGACGAGTATGAGTGCAGTAGCAGGATTGGACGAGTACAGTAGCAGGATTAGATGATGAGATGAGAGTAGTAGGAGAGTGAGATTTTGTGAAGTAACATAAATGGATTATTCTCAAGGAAAAAAAAAGTAACATAAAGAATTATTCTCAGAAAAAAAAAAAAAAAGTAACATAAGGGAATTAGAAGTCAAAAGAAGTAGTTAAGGGTAAAAAAGTAAATTAACTCATGGCATGTGGCAAGTGGAGAGCAGATTGTCCTTATTTGTAAGATTTGATCTTTATAAAATGATTAGAAGTTAAAAGAAGTAGTTAAGGATAAAAAAGTAAATTAACTCATGACATGTGGCAAGTGGAGAGCACATTGTCCTTATTTGTAAGATTTAGTCCTTATATGTTTAATTCAATCTTTAGATGATTTATTTGTAAAGTCATATTTTGTCAATAACTTAAATGTAATTTGTTAAAAAATAAAAGGGTTTTGTCTATTTACCCTATTTTTAGATATTTTTTTTCTCACTTACACCATTAAGTTTTTTTAATTCTCTCTTATCCAAAATACTCTAAGGAGGTCTTCCCTAATACCCCATTAAGATTTTTTTTTTTTTTTAATATTATTTTACCCTCACCCCTTTTTTTTTTGAACCAAACATCAATTTCATTCACACTCAAGCCAGAATGGCACGGATACATACCTTCCCTTGCCATACCAAGGACAAGTTTAGGACGTGGTATGCTAGCACCACTCATTAGACAACCAGTGCTCACTTATTCAGCGAGCCTATGAAACTATGAACATACATAGTAAAATAGGCACAAAATAAAAAAACAAAAGTGCATAGCCTAAAAACATAGGGTTGGGCCAAGGGCCTAAACCCTAGCCCAAATAGCAAAGGACTAGAGCAGAACCCTAGCCCAAATTAGCTATGGACTAGAGCAGAACCCTAGCCCAAATTAGCTATGGACTAGGGCAGACCCCAGCCCAAACAGTTCCAGCCCAAGAGGGAGTCCACCAAGGAATGCACCAGGCCCATCATTGGTTCGGCCAGTCCACCGTGTCCCTTCCACCACGCCGTCGTACCGCACTCGTCCGGTCAAGGTCCGCCTGACCCACGTCGCTGCGGCACCGCGCCCACCTTGCCACGCCCTCTCCGGCGATCGAAGCCGTGCACAGCCAACGCCGCCGCAACATGCAGCAGCACAGAAGACCCATCTCTGCAGGCCCTGCAACCGCACAGCCATCAATCGGGATCCATGGCCACCGTCGATCCCAAAAAACCAGCAGCATGAATCGACGACCGGCCTCGTGAAGCACGCGCACCCCTCGCACCCTACCAGCCGAACTTTCGGACGGAAACCTCGAGTCAAAACCCTTCGACAAACCCAGGGGCATTAGATCTCCCGTCCGGCAGCAAAACCATGACGACGGTGTAGCAGGAGGCTAGTCCCGACGCCGGCCGCCGCCGGACGAGAAGGAGATGGCAACCGAGGGTCTTAGGGTTTCCCGAGGGTGTTAGAGAGAATATGGCTTTGCTAGAGCCTTACCCTCACCCCTTTGTTACTTAGAGAGAGAGAAAAAAAAAATGAAAGAGAGAGAAACCATAGTAGATTTTGCCGGAGCCCCGTCACCGATCGCTGGAATCAGGTCATCGGCCGCAAGAATCCGACTTTCACCGGATTCCGGTCACCGGCCGCCGTCCACCGGACTTTTCAGAAAACCTCACCGGAAATGTTTATTGCCCCCAATAAACATCTATTACCCCCCAATAGAAGGGCAATAGACCTCTATTCCCCCCTAATAGACGTTTATTGCCCCCAATAGACGTCTATCAGCCATGTATTGCCCCCCAATAGAACTTTCGGAAGTCGGAATGGGAACTAATCTTCCTAAAATTAGATAAATAAAACTTTGATTAAAGAAAAAAAATGAAGAGATTATATCAATTCAAAACGTCTATTGCCCTCCAATAGACGTCTATTGCCCCCCGATAGATATTCAAAATTTTTTGTTTCTTTCCTTCTGCCAAAAAAAAAAACTTATTTGGGCACCCCGTCCTCTTCTTCTCTCTTATTTCCTTGTCGGAGACCCCGTACCAGAACCCTTACTTCTTCGTTGTCTTCCCCGGTTTCAGATTTTTCCATCATAATGTCTTTTGATCGATCCGTACCCACAAGATGACGACGACGGAACCCTTACAGGTTGCTGACCGGTACCGGAACCCTTACGCAGAACATGACTCGATCAAACCAGGCTCAAACCCTGCAGTGAAAAGGTCGATGAACTTCAAACTGGAACCTTCGAGAGCGGACTGGAGCTCCATCAAGCCACGGCGGACATCGATTTTGGAGCCGTCGTCGACGACGAGGCTGTAGATCTCGCGAACGGATTGGTCAACGACGGCGGGGGAAGTGGAGTGGAGGCACTAGCAATTGGCGTCTCTGCCGTGTTCGGAGTTGGAGTCTAGGTAGTTCTGGGGCGGATCGGAGCCTCAAGAAGATTGAAATCACGACGTATTTTTAGAGGGAGGATTGGGGAACCCGGGTTTTCTCCAGTAGGGGAGTGTAGGATCGGAGTCCATAGAGAGAGAGAGAGAGAGAGAGAGAGAGAGAGGTGAGAGAGAATTTGCAGATCGGAGGTAGGAGAGAGAGAGAGAGACACATAATGTAATTGTTTAATTTGGCTGAGGGTGAAATTGTTTTTTTACATTAAATTGGGTAGTTGGGAATAAAAATCTGTTGCTGGGGTAAGTGGGATAATTCTTGCTTATTTTAGTGCTTTTGGTCAAGATCCCTAAATAAAATGAAAAAACAAATGGGTAAATTAGATTTGATGCGCTTTGAATTCGAAAACACTTTCATTAGGAGCAACTCCAACAGATTCCTCATATTTTGATTTTTTCTCTATTTTAAGAAAAAATAGTCTATTTTGTTCCAACAGATTTCCTATAACTATGTTCATTTTAGGGATAACCACTGTGTTAATGTCCAAAAGTCCGGCGGTAGCTGAACCTTAGTTAACGCTGATCCGATGAGCGGATCGATACTTGTGGTGTTCTCAAAGCCTCCGTTACCTGTCAAGTAAAATATAAAGGGCGTCAGATGGAGACCGCGTTGGGCAGTCTTCGACTCTCCGATGCCTAAGTTAGTCAATGTATTTATGTTGACAAAGTAACAGTAGGTAAGTATTGAATGCGTAATTAATGAGGAGAGAGGAGAGAACCTTTTATAGGTGAGGAAGAGGTTGGTCTTCTCTTTGTTTTCGATGTGGGACTGATATGCTTCAGTTCCCAGTTTCAGAAGCTTCTGATGCCATCTTGGCGTGGCGCGTGGCGGCGCGTCGCCGCCGATCTGGAGGTGGTCCGACTTTGGGCTGTAGCCCGCCTGGCGGTGTGCCTGCATGTCATTCCTTCGGTTGGAATGAGTACCTTTGGCGGTACAATGAGCGTGGCCCATTATAGCTAATTATGCTTGCAAATGTACACGTATGTACAAGTCCCCCAAGTCCCCAGTCAAGGAGGGAAATCTTGGTTGGGGAGTTGTTCGGCGGTTTGAAGCGTTTTCTTCCGCTAGACTTGCAAGAGCATAATTAGCGTTAGTGCGTTGTCAACCGTTGGTTTTACTGAGCAAACGCTTTATACCCTTTCGGGTGGGCCCCTGCTAGGCCCCCCAGGGAGTCCCCCACTCCCCGGCTAAGATAGACCTCCGGATGGTCGGCAAATTGTTTGTTGAGGGGGAGCTGCACGGAGCAGAGGGTGTTGGGTAGCGAGCCCAAGCTTAGTACCCAAATGACGGGGGTCAACGTGCCTGATCAGGGCCGTCGTAAACTGTTGACAAGTCCCCGTGTCCCGTAGGGACGGTCTGACGGTAACGCCGCGTGGCGGTCGTTGTCAGAGTGAGGCGTGGCCTCGGGATTCGCCGTTTGGCGGATATCCCCTCGCTGCATGTAGCAGGAAGCAGCGTCCGGTAGACGTGCCTGGCGGTATTTTGTTGAGCGATAGTGCTGAACAAAGAACACAGCTAGCAAGCTAAAAAAGGGGGGTTCCGCTAGAGGTGCGTAGCGGAAGATGCCCCGCTTGCAGGATGGCAAGAGAGAAGTTCCGCTGGCGGGGATTCGCTCAGCGGAGACTTCGTCACTTGGAAGATGACCAGGGAGAAGTTCCGCTGGCGGAGTTTCGCTCAGCGGATACTTCGTCACTTGGAAGATGACCAGAGAGAAGTTCCGCTGGCGGAGTTTCGCTCAGCGGATACTTCGTCACTTGGAAGATGACCAGGGAGAAGTTCCGCTGGCGGAGTTTCGCTCAGCGGATACTTCGTCACTTGGAAGATGACCAGGGAGAAGTTCCGCTGGCGGGGATTCGCTCAGCGGAGGCTTCGGACGGTTGGTGAACTCCTCCCAAGTGGTTACTTCCACCAGACGCTTCGTCTGGTGGTGGTTGACACGCGTCCAACCCGTAGAGGGTTAGCGTGTGGAGGTTTGTCTCCTAAGCCTGGCCGTCTTCTCGCCATTAATAATAGTAATTATGGATTTCGTAACCGAGGCGACGCCTCAGTTAATCCGGAGAGTAAGTGGAGACTTGTGACACGTGTACGGCTGGTGTGTGATGTCGTTTTTTAGTGGACGGCTTAAAACGCGTTGATGTTGACATAAAAGGGGGGGAAACCCAGTGAGATTTGACACTTTGGCAAAAGCTTCAAACTCACAGTCGTCGTCTTCTCGCCCTGTTCGTCCGAGATTGAAGAAAGAGGTTGCCGGAACTTAGAGATACCGTTCCCGGAGAAACGACGATCGCACCCCCCCTAAGATTACTGTGCACCATCGTATCGCGGGCTTCACCTCTGAGGTTGGTATCTGGATTCCCTATTTTCCTGTTTCATTGGATCTGCTATTTTCTGGGTTTTGGTGTTTTTGGTTTTTTGGGATGTTTCTGTTTTGCTTTGGCGTGTTCTGAGGTGTAAAGTGAGATTTGGGGGGTTTGGGTTATGGTGGTTGGCAGAGAGTTGGCGTTTAGGGATTTGCTAGATGGTCGAATCTGGGTTGAGTGCGTTTGTTCTTATTTTGGCATTTTCTGGGTAAATTGTTCTTGATGCTCTTGGCTACAACTGATGTAAGAATAGGCTAGATCTGTGTTTGTGCTAACTGGTGTGGGTTTTAGGGTTTGGGATGGCTAACGTCATAGAGATTTCGAGCAGTGAGGATTCCGGGTCTGACGTGTCGTTCAGCGCGGCGGATAGGATATTTATTGACTCGTTGCGTCCGTCTGCCCATGCAGGAACCTCACTGCCAGAACCGCTAGAGGTTGAGCCGCTACAGACCATACCTTGGGAAGTAGCCATGGGTCGTGCGTCACGTCCAGAGAGCTCTAAGGCGGGTGAGGCTGCCGCGGCCAAAGCTAGGCGCGACGAGCGTTTGGCGAGCAATAGCGCTGCCAGCGGCTCCGCTGGGGACGAGGAAACAGCGGGGGAGGACGCTGAGTCAGCGTGGTTCCTCCAGGATGGCACCCCTGTTGACGAGGCAGGAGGGCGGATGAATGTCGCCGCCGTTACTAAGATGAAGCGGACGTTCCGGCTGCCGGGCTCGGTGAAACTGCGCCCGCCGACGGTGGATGAGAAGGCGTCGATTCTCCCAGTGGGATTTGCGGCCGTTCACGAGGCGATACTCCGTTTCTGCTTGATGGGATAAAAGGAGGGTTTGATGGTCAGCTTATGAGTGATAATGTCAGGAGAGATACCTGGCATGTCCGCGTAAGACCATGCGAAGACGGTGGAGTTATCACGTAGGAATTGAATGAGTTCTGCCTCCACGTCTGGGTCTAGTTGGGCTCCTATGCGGACTGTCCGCTCAGGGTGTTCGTTTGAGATGCAGACAACCTTCAACGACTTGTCCGGATTGACCGGTTCCTTCTTTACATATTTCTCCTCTTCATCTCTAGGATCCTCAAAGATGTTTGGTGGCGGTGCCTCATTACCCACAGTTAGAATTTCGTGGCGGCGCGCTGACCGCGCTATAGTCGTTGAATAACATTCTCGTGCCAGCTGCTGGCTTCCCCTCACACAGCTCGTGCCGTTGGGCGTGGGGAACTTCATGAGAAGCATGTACCCGGCAATGATGAACTTGAGCTTGTTTAGCGCTGGTCGACCAATGATGGCGTTGTACGAACTGAAACAGTCGACAACAATGAACTCCGTATGTACCTCCGCCATGCATGGACTGGTGCCAATAACCAGTCGCATGTAATCAGACCCCAGCGGTTGTGTAACGTCGCCGGAGAAGCTGAGCAGAGGCTCGTGATCCTGGAGTAGTTTTTTGTTCCGCTTGAGATGGTCGTAGCAACCGCTGAAGATGACGTTGACAGCGGACCCGCTATCCACCAGGATTCTCCCCACCGAGAATTTGCCAAGAATGGCATCAACCAAGAATGGGTCGTCATAGGGTAAATGCACTCCGCGCTCCTCCTCCTCTGAGAAGGTAATAGGTTCCCAACCTGATCTTGGGAGTTTGGCGGACCTCTCGTAGCGGATGTTGCAGACCTCCTTCGGATGATTAGCGCGTGCATAGCGCTTTCTTGCCCTATGAGACATGCTGGTGATTGGAGCACCGCCATCGATGGTGTTGATGCGGCCCAAGGTCTCAACGTTGGCGATTACTGGCGGTGGTTGGCGCACCTTGAACTGCTCCAACTTGCCGTCACGATACAAGGTCTCAACGGCCGTTTTGAGAGCATTGCAGCCATTGGTATTGTGGCCGCTGTCCTCGTGGTATTTGCACCACCTGCCGGTGTTCCTGGGTTTACCCGTTTTTGGGTACCTTGGAAGGGGTGGCGGTGGGATCTGATCCTTGCACTGATTGTAGATGTCCTCATACGAGGCCGTGAGGACTGTGAATACTGCATACCGCTGCGAGGACTCTGCCTGTTTGTTGCGGTTATCCCCATGGGTGGGGCGGTTGCCCTTGTTGTAGTGTTGGTCCTTCTGCCGCTTGTTCTGGTGGTGACCCGGCTGCCACTCCCTTTTCTTGTCAGTTGGCGGTGCTGACTGGATCTTGTCAGCGGTTTCCTGATGAATGGGGGATGGCTGTGTTGACTTTGCTGGAGTTGCTGGTGGCGGTGGGGTCTCTCCATATGTGATGAATTCCGCCTGGGCGTGAATGACCGCCTCACTCATGACGTGGTCATACGTAGCATTGGGATGATTGTAGTTGAGGTGATAAAGGAATGGTCCCTTGAGAAGTCCTTTCCTGAAGGCCGCCGATGCCATTGTTTTGTCTAAGTCACGGCACTGAGACGCTGCCGCTCGCCACCTTGTGACAAAGGCCTTCAGTGATTCGTCCTCCCCCTGCTTGACGCTGAACAGCTGACTTGTGTTGTGATGCCCAACGGATAATAAGATGAACCGGGAGAGGAAAGCGTGTGACAGTGCATGGAATGAGCTGACAGACCCCGGCGGACACTCAAAGAACCAGTTCATTGCCTCGCCATCCAAAGTTTCGCTGAACAAGTGACACAAGGTGGCGTCGTCGAATCCCTTGTTGTTGGTGGCCTTCTTGAAAGTGTCCATGTGGACGAAGGGATCAGACATTCCGCCGTAGTGCGACATCTTTGGGGTTTTTGCATATGCCGGTCTGACAGCCTGCAGAATTTCAGCGGTGAAGGGCCCGGGTCTGGAAGCGAAGAGCGGATTCTGAGTTGGCGCTGGGGCGCCCGACTCCGCCCTGATCAACCTCTGCTCCAGCTGGTGCATCCTTTCCAAAATCTGGGCGGTTGCATCGTCGGCGGAATCAGCCTGAATGATCCGCTGGGCAGGTCTGCGCCTCGGCACAGGCGGACTGCCTTCAGTCCTCGCCCTGGCCTCCGAGCGGTTGGTGTGCGGGAGTGATTCCGCCTCCTGCTCTAACATTAGTTGGGGTATGGGCGGTGGCCCCATTCCCAACAACTCAGGTGGGTTCAGCGGTACTTGCATCTGTATGACCGGTCCTGGTACCAATGTGCCGGTGCCGGGTCGACTACGCCGGGTGCTACGTGACTGCTCGCTCTGTGCTGGGCGGGCGTTGGCCTCCAGCGTTCTCTTTAGTTCCTCAAAACGTGTCATGAGCGTAGCCACCTGTCTTTGGGCTTCAGCCTTTTCCTTGCGCTCCTCCTCACGTTCTCTGTTTGCCTTATGAAGATCCGCCAGTGCTAGCTCGTACATAGTGACGAGATCTTGGCCCGGCGGGCGGCTGCTGCTTGGATTTGTCTCACCGCCAGGGTTGGCCGGGGTTGTGAATAGTGCGTGGTTAACGCCTACCGCTGGGTCGGAGGGTTGGGGAAGGGTGGACTGGTCCGCCTGTTCCTCAACGTTTCCTCCGCTACCGTTAGTCATGGTGGATGTGGCGGGATGACCTTTTGTTCAAGGATTCCCACAGACGGCGCCAATGTTAATGTCCAAAAGTTCGGCGGTAGCTGAACCTTAGTTAACGCTGATCCGATGAGCGGATCGATACTTGTGGTGTTCTCAAAGCCTCCGTTACCTGTCAAGTAAAATACAAAGGGCGTCAGAGGGAGACCGCGTTGGGCAGTCTTCGACTCTCCGATGCCTAAGTTAGTCAATGTATTTATGTTGACAAAGTAACAGTAGGTAAGTATTGAATGCGTAATTAATGAGGAGAGAGGAGAGAACCTTTTATAGGTGAGGAAGAGGTTGGTCTTCTCTTTGTTTTCGATGTGGGACTGATATGCTTCAGTTCCCAGTTTCAGAAGCTTCTGATGCCATCTTGGCGTGGCGCGTGGCGGCGCGTCGCCGCCGATCTGGAGGTGGTCCGACTTTGGGCTGTAGCCCGCCTGGCGGTGTGCCTGCATGTCATTCCTTCGGTTGGAATGAGTACCTTTGGCGGTACAATGAGCGTGGCCCATTATAGCTAATTATGCTTGCAAATGTACACGTATTACACACTGCAAGTGGCCTAGTGGTTCTTGCCTAGTTGGGTGTGCTCCCCAACCTAGGTTCGAACCCCGAAGCTGTCAAAGTGGCTAGGCACGCTGCTGTAATGCACAGTTGGAGCATTTCACATGCGCCGAATAGGTTTATCTTGGGCCTAGGAAGCCTTTGGAACCCTTTGACAAAGTCAAAAAACAAAAATGTTCATTTTAGGGATAGTCAGGAAAGAGAAAACAAAATTCCTTAAATTCATAGTAATCTCTAAAATTTTAAAGAAGAATTATGGAGATTTCAAAGATTGCTGTAAAATAGGGTATCTATTGGAGTTGGAGAATAAAAATTATGGAAAACTTTGACTTTTGCTTCCCTATAATACAAAAATTATAGAACAACAGCTGGAGTTGCTCTAAGTAATGAAGAATGTCACTGTTTTCCACTCCATCAAATCTTATTACTCAACAGAAGATAAAAACGTAATTAATGGGTGCTTCTATTCATACCTCCATTATTAGCATTTGGATCTAGCTCGCAATATTTTTGAAATTTAGTTTACTCTTCCTTTACGACTATGCCAATAAACTCATCAGACGACATAGCTCAGACAACAGAATGGTTGTTTTCTGTTGTCTAAATACTTTTAACGACATAATGAAAAAAAAATTGTTGTCTGAGTATAGTGATATACCATGGTAAATCAGTTTTCTGAAAAAAAAAAGTTTTGTTTTAGACAGCAGATTTCTGTTGTGCATTAAATTGAGATTCATTTAGTTTTGGTAGTTTGAGTTTTTTTTTTTTTTTTTTTGAAATGAACTGTTTGATTTTTTGGCACAACGTAAAGACCGATGGAGGTGTGAGGATAGTGGCGGTTCTGCCCATGCATATGCAGTCTTAGAATGGAAGCAAGGATTGGATCCTATCTGCCCTTATTCAGTTGTGGACTTATTCTGGGCCTGGTTGGTCTTAGGCCTGGGGTTTCACTCTAGGTCCAAGATGGGCTATTTTTTCTTTTATAGTTTTTAGTCATTTTTATGTTTACTGGTTAGGTGAGTTAATAAGTTGCTACCATTGTTTGGTAGGACGAGGTGGACTTGGTCTCGATTAATGCACCTTGTGTGTCTTGTCTGTTCTAGGTAGGCGGCGAGTTTCTTGCATTGGAAAATAGTTGCAACCTCCTAGTGCCAATAACGTATCTGCTCTAGGTAGGCGGCGAGTTCATTGCTTGGTCAAATGGTCACAGCCTCCTAGTGCCAGGGTGAAACTAAGTATCATTGGATTTATTTTTTGGTGGCAACATAGTGGAAAAGCTGTGCTATTGGTAATGATGTTTCTTCGTAATAAAGTTAAATTTCTGTTATATCATCACAATTGTAAAGCGAATGAAGTAGCCAGTAAAACACTCTTCGCTAGTGAGTGCTTGCTAGAATACATTATTTTAGTTGAGACGCTTGTTATTCTCAGGAAGTTCTCTTGTCGCATATTGTAATCCAGAGTTTAGGCACCATGCCCCCTTATTCAAAAAAGAAAAGAAAAAAGAAAAAAAGAAAAAAGGAGATTCAAAGTTATTGATACTATCAATGGAAATTACGGTCGTTTTAAGTTCTTGGTCCGGGATATTCAAATCTTAGCTGTTATTTTATAGATTTTCTTTAACATATTTTTTAGAGAAGTAAGTTTTATGGCGGACACACTCTAGCTTTGCTAGTTCCCTTAGACATTCTTTGTAGTCTTTTTCTTGGGAGTGTATTCCATGCACTGTCAGTGCATGAGTACTTGCAATATGAATGGATGTAATTTTTTTGATATTAAAATATATAAAGGAGTGGATTAGATAAGTGGCTGTTATTTTTTTAGAGATTAAAATAACTGTCAGTGCACTTGTACTGTCGGTGCATACAATCCTCTCCATTTTTCTTCATTGGCAACATTTTAGCTGCAACAACAAACTAACTCTGGCGAAACTGAAAGTTTTAGTTCTTCGAGGAGGACAACTAAATTACCAATTAACTTGTTTACTCAAATATTTGTGGAAAGAGATTTGAAAATTTTGATTCATAATGTCAAGAGTGTGCTTATTAGAAGCTTACTTTGTGTTAAAGACTTGTCAACAGTGAACAATAATAAAACTAATAATATTACTTGGAGACCTCCTGATCCTTCTTTTGTCAAAGTTAATTTTGATTGTTCAGTCACTTCAGTGTTAAAAAATGAACATGGAATTCCTATTATGGCTTCAACTAAACATAGAGGAGAAGCATATTTTTTTATAACAGAAGCGAAAGCTTTACATGCAGGAGTTCAAGCTACTATATTACATGGACACGCTAAAGCTCGTGTTGAAGGAAATTCTAAACTTCTCATTGACTGCATAAATGGAAAGACTAGTATGAACTATGAAGAACCTTGATTGCAGACATTCGAGAGTTGACAAAGTCTTTCTATATTGAATACACCCAGACTTTTAAATTCCATAGATTTCTTAAAAAAATCCACTAATTCCATATACAATACACCCCTCTAAACTTCTCATTGACTGCATAAATGGAAAGACTAGTATGAAGAACCTTGATTGCAGACATTCGAGAGTTGTCCTTTTCAAACCATTAGTTTCAACCATGTCTAGAGAGAGGTCAATTTCCTCGTCGACGCTTTTGCTCATATTAGACATACAAATCATTTTGCCTCCTGGACTCAATAAGATTTCCTACTCAAGTTGCTAATGCTTTACATATCTAAATGTCTGCATTGGTTTGTAAAATGGGTGCTTCCCTTTAGTTGTTTGTTTCTTTTCTCATAAAAAAAAAAAAAAAAAATTAATAATAATAATATTTTAAAGACCAAAATATCTAGCCTTTCAAAAAAAAAAGAAAAAAAAAAAGAACAAAATATCTAGATATAATGACGTCATATCCAAGTGGGGCTTATTAGGGTTACAAACAGTAGGGAAGTCATACGGCGCCGTTCGACGTACTTTCCCTCGATCTGTTAGAACCTAGGCAGACAGACTGTTCGGGTTGTCTTCGAGCTTCAAAGCATTTCAAGAGCTGTTGGCGCGACTACTTCAACTAGGGTTCCTCTCAGCTCTCCCTCAAAATACTCCAAGGTACTAAAGCTCAGATCTTGAATGTCTTCGACTCAAGTAACTAGCTTGTGTCAATAAAGACCCAACTTTTTTTACTTTTCATATTGTAGTTTAGTTTGTTTGCTTCATGATTTAAACATTGTGATCCTCAATTTGACTACCTGGGTTCACTTTCTTATGTACTTTAAAGCTTCATAATTCTTTACCCAGATCACTGCTAAAGTAAAACTGACTGTCTTTTGTGTATATCTTAAGGGTTATAGAGCTCACTCTGTGCTTGTATTTACCTAACTGTGATGTTATCATGTCTGGTAGGGCGTAAAAAGATTGGAGCTTGAAGAAGATGAAGCCTATTTTCTGTGGCAACTTGGATTTTGATGCAAGGCAATCGGATGTCGAGCGGCTTTTCAATAAGTATGGGAAGGTCGATAGGGTGGATGTTAAGTCTGGTAACTAAGTTTTCTTTTATTAAAGATTCAATTTTTGCTATTACTACCCTGAATTGTTAGTGTTTATTTGACTGTTGTATGTTGGTTGTTTTGTTTAATTTGTTTTTCGTTTGAGTTTGTTGGATATGTATTGTGTTGAAAGATTTTCTGTATGTCAACTGTGCTGATATATCTGAAGTGCGAGATGACTGACATCCTGCTCGGGTATGTTATGTGTGAAGTAATGTGGATTGAAGTTTGAGCAGCTATTCTTATCATTCTGAGATGAGTGATAGGGGTTAAGCTTGATAAGTAGAATGGTTTTTTGAGGTGTAACAGCAAGTCCTACTGCAACAGAGTAATTTAATAGGGGACTTTTGTCCTCCGACAGATGTGACTATTTCAACAACCATGATATTCTGCTATGTGGCTGATATATAATTGGACTATATTTCTGAATGATGTTGAGTTAGAGTGGGTTTCCTGGATAAGTTCTAGGAAAGGAAATCTGTGGTGTACAACCAGTGAAAAATGATGCATTTAAGATATACCTCATTGACCCTTTTCGTATATCAACAAATGCATGGTCTGGTTATGTTCCATAACCTTTTTTCTCATGTTCTTATCAAAATATTGGCATGTGGAAATACTGATTCTCCTGTCAATTGAAAGTATGTGAGAGGTATGTGTTAAAGGAAAAGTATAGTGATCGTAATGTAGTGATACTCATCCATAGGGTATCTCCTTCGTATTAAGAAACTTGAGCTCTTTCTCTGGTCTCTGATATGCAGTAAACTTAAAAGAAAGGCATATTATCTAAGAAAAGATTTTAGCTGTTACTCTAAAGGGTCAATGTCTTCTTCCTTAAATTATTATTTGAATGGGTGTACACGGTATTTTCAGAGAAGCAGGTAACTTTTTATTGAAGTGTAAACCGCCCTACTCAACAATTTCTTTGGCGCAGGATTACTTGGAATGTCCATGCTCTTCTTGGATGGAACTGCTTGTCTGCATTTCTTTTCTAGCATGTGGCACGGTTCAGTTTATTTTTCGAGAAGAATTAATATGATCTGCCCTAGCCCTGCCATCATACTTTCCCTCAGACCATTGCTTTTTCTTTCCTCATGACTTTTCCTCCGTGTTCAATTACCGACATGTTCCATCATAGATTCCATGATGATATCGCAGCCAATGGCAGGTTTTGTGTTACTTCTTAACAGATGTTTTTGTATGTACAGAATTTGTTAGTTTTTGAGAAGTCAAGATTTTGTCATATTTTAGGATTTGCCCGTAGTAACTGTGCATAGGAAAATATGTTTGGTTAACTCAATTGCACTTGCTTTGGTTACATAGCATGTTGGTTTTAATAGGATTGCTTCTATCTATCGTTTAAATAGGATTTGCCTTTGTCTATATGGATGATGAGCGAGATGCTGAGTATGCAATTCGAAAGCTTGACAGGACAGAATTTGGTAGGAAGGGACGCCGTCTTCGTATTGAGTGGACCAAGGTAATGTAGTTGGTTTTCAACATAATCATTTATCAGTTTATGGTTTGTTCAATAGCGTAATTAACAAAAATTTTGCCAACACATTTTGCCAACACCCATATCAGGATCTAACACATACAAGTGTTATACTTTACTAGATTCTGAGTTTTCACCTCATCTGTATTTTATTGTGATTGTGTTGGTCAAAACATCACAAAGGATGCATATGTTTCTATCTGCTTCATGTTTCTATACCTTTCTCTCAAGTTGTGTAATGTTTGTACTGCATATGATCACATTGATAAACTTCGTGTCAGGGACTCTACTTGATTATTTTGTCTCAATTTTGCACTCACTTATCACTCTATATTCTGGTTGTAGCATGAACGCGGGATTAGGAGATCTGATGATTCAAAAAAACCACCAGCGAACACAAAGCCCTCAAAAACCCTGTTTGTTATCAATTTTGATCCTATCCATACCAGGACAAGGGATCTGGAGAAGCACTTTGATCTATATGGGAAAATAATGAACATAAGGATTAGAAGAAATTTTGCATTTATTCAATATGAATCACAGGAGGATGCTACCAAAGCATTGGATGCAACAAATTCAAGGTTCTATTTTCTTGACAAGTTCTATTATGTTATTTGCTTGATTTATAAATTCAGAGATCTTTGCCGTCAGCTTGTTTAAAATTTCGTTGTAACAGCTTAGGGTATTTGATTCTGTACCAAGTTTTTTCTTTCTTGTGAGCAAAGTTGAATGCGCTGTTCTGGGTTATGTCACCAAATTTTTATATTTTTCCATTATCAAAATGCCCAAAAAGCTCTCTCTCATTCTCCTGCAGTATGTTTTCACCCTTTTGGAATTAAATTTTAAAGAAGGAACAACTTCAGTATTAGATAAATTATCAATGCCTTATCTTTTCTTATTATTTTTTTCTTTCAAAAGCCACTTTGTTGGAAATCATCCCAATTATTTGCAGCATGTTCTCTATTAACCATAGTTTGTCTCTTTTCGGTGCACAGCAAGTTCATGGACCGCGTTATTTCAGTGGAGTATGCTGTTCGTGATGATGATGATAGAAGAAATGGCCACAGTCCTGATAGAAGGGGCCGTGATACGTCTCCTGAGAGGAGAAGAAGCAATGATCGTGGGCGATCTCCAAGTCCATACCGCAGAGATAGGGCTAGTCCGGATTATGGCCATGGTTCCCGTCAGAATTCTAGAGCTGAACCAAGAAGAAGTCCCGAGTATGATAGAGCTCCAAGAAGAAGTCCTGATTATGAGAGAGCCGCAAGCCCAGTCAATGATAGATACCACAGGTTTGACAAAGATCTGAACTCTTTTTAATTTGTGGAGGGGGTTAAGAGGTGGAAGAATGCCTTGAAGCATTAGTTGAAGATAAAATTATAATTCAACTTTGAGCTTCAATGCTAGATTCCACCAATGCAGTATATCTATTTAGGATTTACATGTGCTTCGTCCCCATTGTATTTTTATGTCAAAATAATTATATGTGCCTCCTTTTTGAGTAGATTTTTGTTGTTGATAATGCAGCCGTTCACCCCCAGCGCGGGAAAGATCTCGATCCTGAGAACCAGTAGTGGTTAGCTGAGCTGGTCTTCTCTCTCATTTGTACTTCTGTTGTGGGCAATGACTCAGTCGTAGTTGACATTCTTAAATTTGATTATTCCCTTATTGTTAAGTATTCAGATACATGGCGAGTTTGAACAGCAGTGTGCTTTGTGCTTTTTTCTTTGGGGTCTGAAACTTTATTGAAGTGGTAAATTCGAAGTTTATTAAGTAGCCAATGATATGGTTTATTGAGCCTCCGGTGTTGGTTTATACTTTATTCATTTGCTGTGAGTTTAACTTTTCAGAGGGCGTGGTGTGGATGAACCTAGTTTGGTGTGAAACTGTGAATATCGGAGGTCGTACCTCAGTTAAGAAAATAGTAGTCTGTTTTCTTTCTTGGAAGGCTCTCTTTTTTTAATACCCCTGTGAAATAAGTCTCTTTTTAAGGTTTTCTGAGATAGAATCGTCTCTTTTGGCTCTTTGCCTCTAGGGATTCTTGGGTTTTCCCTAAAATATCCGTATTAAAGTTCACCCTGCAATTAGAATTAGATAGGTTTTAAGTCTTTGAAGTTTGAACTTGTACCATTTTCTGTGTCATTATAGGAGCATGCTGGTTGTTAAGGTTTTCTGAGATAGAATCGTCTCTTTTGGCTCTTTGCCTCTAGGGATTCTTGGGTCTTCCCTAAAATATCCGTATTAAAGTTCACCCTGCAATTAGAATTAGATAGGTTTTAAGTCTTTGAAGTTTGAACTCGTACCATTTTCTGTGTCATTATAGGAGCATGCTAGTTGTTAATACTTCAGGTAGTTGTTAATTCTTCAGGTTACAATATCAACTACGAATTGGCAGGCATGTTTTGACATGTTTGAAGTTACCTAGACCCAGCTTGAATCCACCAACACTCATGGGTGTTGCATGTTTTGGTATTCTATGCCAATTAGAATTATTAGATTAAAAAAAAAAATGGGAGAAAATAAGGATCCGGTTAAAACTAGACAGATTTGAAGGTACCATCGGCATTAGCACCTTGCCACCTTGATTTATCAAAATCCCTTGGTGTTTTCAAGTTTTCTATCAAAGTGTGTGACACGGGAAAAAGGCCTTGTGTCAAGCAATCAGATCACTAAGTTGGTCCGATAAGTTAATGAAAAATGTCATGAAGGCTGATATCTAATTACCCTTTATTTTTCCGTTGAAGTACAGAAATATGCTTGCTACTATCGCATGTTCTTTTCTGACTGTACATTTAACATAGATGATGAATGTATTTACAATCATAAGAACTAGATTCAGAAGCTAGAAAAATGGTATCATGAACAATTTAATCGAGTGTGGATTAATCTAACCGGCTGATTCAAGACCTTCTCTACATAGATGTTGAGTATTAGATTAAAGCGAGATCAAAGGACTACAGATATGTCAGATATCTTTCACCAGGTCTATGGGATAATGGGATGGTGTAGTTAGGTTGTCATTATTGTAGCTCGTAGGATTCATTTGTAGGCTTGTTGTTGTAGCTCGTAGGATTTAAATGTAAACGAGAAAAGTAGTGTGTGTTGTGTGGGAAAAGGACGAGAGAGAGGAGGAAGAAGACAAAGACATAAGTTTAAACAAGGCAGATGTAACCGACAATCGACACAGGCAACAGCGTCACGTCCAGGCCACGCAGACGCCAGCGCCATAACCAAAGCCTCCTTTCATTGTTCCCCAAATTTCGGGTTCTGTCATTGTTTCATAGGCAGCCATTTGAAAGCTCCATAAGAACTCTTAGGTCACGTTTAGTTCGCGGAAAGTAAGCATCAGAAAAGGAAATTTGTTCAATTCTTACGTTTGGAATGCAGAAGAAAATGAAATCATTTCCTGAAGGAAAGGAAAATAAGGGGGAAATTGGTTCATTCCAAACCCCAAAGAAATCACTTTCCTCCCTTTTTCATTGCATTTATTACTTACAACATATTTTTTTATTACATTATTTACAAATTTTTTAACAATTTTCCTGATAAATTTCCTTACGTTACCAAACATTGGAATGGAAAGTTGTTGGGAAATTGGAAATGCATTCCCATGGGAAAGACAAAGGAAACCAAACGAGGCCTTACTTGCCACTTTCAACACAAGAAAACAGAATATGATAATCAACCAGTTTTGATTAATTTACTAAATGAAGTAGTCAATTGAGAACTTTGGCCTTGGATATAGATGTTGGCCATCTTGATCTAGGTGTGACACTATTTGCCAATGAGTACGTTCCGATCATGCTGGCTATTGGTGAATCATTGCCGGAGTTGTGGTGATTCATAAACCAATTAGACTCATTTATAACCAAATCGTTTCAAATATAACATATTGAGCCACAAGGTGGGCGCTATTTCATACACGACAAAAAAAAAATTATATATATATATAACATATTGCTTTAGCATCTTATAAACAATACTATATTATATCTGGACTTAAAAATGAATTTTGACTTCTAAGACTAGGGCTGTCACTCGGTCGGTTCGAATCGGTTATAAGTTTTATCACCTTCAACACCAAAGCTTTCGGTTTCAAAATAGAGCTACCAATTACCAACCAAAAATTTTCGGTAATTAATCATATCTATCAAATTCAATATTTCAGCTTTCGGTATAACTAATTTTACAACAAGTATTTCTTTGTAATATAAATTAGAATGAACAATACTAGATTATTTAATTTGATAAGTTGTCGAGAACGTTGTATTCATCTGCTTATCTGATTATAGCTCTCTTTATGTACACTTGACATCAAGTTTTAGTCATTTTCAATAAAACTAGTCATTAACGATCTTTTACCATGTTACTTAAAATACATATACTATTAATCTAGTATTAGTAATAATATTAATACTATTAAAAAAATAATTATATTTACATTTCTTAGTATGCATGTATGTGTTTTGAAAACTAGAGTATATATAGCTAATATTTAGATAATCAATAGATTCAGTATTTACCAAAAACAAACAAACTTTTTCAGTAATATTAGACTTTGGTTTTATCGGTTTTGATTACCAAAATGTCGGTTTACCAAACTTAAAATATCAGTTGGTATTCGATCGATTCGACAATTACCAAACCAGGCCCTATTAATTTTCTATTAATTTTATTCAATCTTTTTTATAAATTACCCTAACTACCCTCCCTTGTAAATCTGTTTCTTTTTCTTTTTTCTATTTTCTATTTGGCAATTCAATCATGAATCAAACATCATTATACAATAATTCAATTTTTTTTTTAATAACAACTGGTAAAAGTACGCACTTCATGCGCTAGGTTTAGCCAAAAGTTTGTCGCCGTCTTCTCTAGCTCTCGTCCGGCTGCACTGCGGCGTTGGCGCAGGCCTCTGGCCTCGCCGACGTGCGGCATGTGCGGTCGGACGGGATGTGGGGTCTGGGATTTGGTCTGATGATCGGAGTTTGGGGCGGCGAGGGTCCAAGTTATTTGGATTTCGGTTTATGGCGGTGACTGCATTGGGGGGAGGGGGTGCGAGGCAGAAGGCGGTGTCCGGCTGTGTGGCGTCGGTTGGGCTCTCGGATCTTGCAGCAGGGATGGGGGAGGACGACGGTCGGTTCGGGAAGGAAGACAGCGGGTGTCCGATTTCTGGTGCTTCTCGTCATCAGGGATCTGGGCACTCGAGTTTTGGGGGTGTGGTGGTGGAGGATGTCAGTTGCTGGTTCTCTGTCGGCGGCGTTTGTTCGACGGCGGTCGGGGTCCGAGAGCAGCTGCGGAGCGACGGTCTGGGAGCTAGGAAGGCAGCGGTGGTGCTTCCTGTGCAGCAACGTGTTTGGGCTGGATCCACTATCTGGGCCCTCGTTGACCTACTTCGGTTGTGGGGCCTGCCTTTGGCCGAGTGGTTTTTTTTTTGGGCAGAAGCAGTCGTGGGCTGGGAGTAAGAGTTGCAGCCTCTCTGGGCTTGTTCCGTGGTGGGCCTGGTCTGGGCCTGGGGTTCCACTCTGGGTCCAAGATGGGATGTTTTTTATTTTTATTTTTTAGGTTGTTTTGTTAGTTGGGTTTGGTTGGTTGATAGGTGGAGATCGTGGTGGACGGGGCGCCGCTGGTGGTGGTGCGATGGTGGATCGGGTTTGCCAGGGTGGCGGGTTTGGCTGTTACTATTGTTTTAGGGTTTGGTTTTATTTTTGTTGGTAATACGACACTACTAACGGTGTGGCAGAGACAATCTTTTCTGTCGCGGTCTCGGGGATCGTTCCTGTTCTGGAGTTGGGTCAGCAGCGGTGGCAAACAGTCTGGCTAGACCATCACCCTTGGCCTTCTAGTGGGTCCTTCCTATATGGGATCGGGTCGGAGGCGATGGCTTTTTGGAGCAGTGGAGGATGGATGGTGTCGACAATAGGGTGGTGATGGTGTTGGATTTCTTTAGTCCCAGGTTTGAACGTCCGGCAATCCTTTTGGTCGAGTTTAGGTCACAACGAGTGTTGGCTTGGTCGATCAAAAGCTGGTCAGGAGGACTCTGGTTGGTGAGTTAGTGACGACACAAGTGAGTTGTCTAGCTTTAGAGTTCTTACTGGCTGGACGAGAGGTGCGATGTCAAGGATTTACTGCTCCTGCGCTTTTTGTCTTTGTCATACAGTTGTAGTGCCAGTTTAGAGTTAGTATATAGAGTTCCCAGTGGGAAGTCTAGTGGCCATTTCTGCGTAAGAGATGTCGCCCAAAACTCGTTGTAAGCAGTTCATTATTAATGAAGTTCTTATTTGATAAAAAAAAAAATAATAATTCAATTTTTTTTAACCTATAAATGAAGGAAAAATAATACGTTTATTAAGTAGAAGGACCTGTATTATTAGACAAATAATATGCTTCCCATGTAATCACCTTCACCCAACTGAATCCAAAGTGTAAAGTTCGTTCTCATACTTTGCAAAGTACCAAACTCAATGCTTGTTTGTTTATGACTCTTAATCCAGGTGCATCAACCTCAAATCGGAAAAAAAAAATATGGAATCAGCGTTTTATCCACTTCAGCCACAAGCTTCCACATTGCAGCTGATAATGTACACAAAATTTGGAGATGCTCTACATAATATTGAATGCAATGAGTTGCAATCTTCGTGTCGGGAAAAAATTATGTTCTACTAGCATAAAATAGTAAAACAAATTATGTTTATAATCATAAGACCATCATTATTAGGCTGTTGTAAAGTTTTATAGTTGCTCAATGGATTCGAATATACCAAATAATTTTAGTTAGAATCTTACTAGGAATAATGGATTCAAAGGGGCTTGAATGATCACTGAACTCATATTTTTGTTTTCCATGACTCCATTGCAAATCAAATGTAAAATTTTCTCAAAAGATGGGTCTAAAGTTTCTTGTTCTATCATGATTAAACTTCAAAGCATCATAATAGAGAGATAGAATGACTATACTAGAGAAGGTTTTGATGAAAAAGAAAAGAGGGAATCGAAAAGAGTTTTAAAGTCCTCTGTGTTTGCGGTAAAATAAGGGTTTAGGATTTGAGAATGATTGACTTGCCAAATAGAAAAAAGAAAAAGAAACATAATTATAAGAAAGGGTAATTAGAGTAATTTTTAAAAGAAAATTGAATTAAAGTAATAGAAAAATAGAGAGAATGTGTGAATAGCACCACCTTACACAAAAAATACCATGCAGCTCCATTAACTTGTATCGGTTAATAAGAGGAGGAGATTAATGCAATGCTTTGTACTTATCAAAGAGTGCAGACTTGCTACGTAGTCATGTATACGACATTTCAAGTTACGAACCATGTGATGCAATTTTATAGCTGCGTCAAGTGTGGAGCAAATATTTGGTAAAAAGTGATTTTTTGCTTTGATTGAAAACATTTATGTTATATATATATATATAATTCACATGAAAATGAGAATGATCTTTTCTTTCTATTGATACAACTTTTTCGGCTAGTCTTTGAAAATGTTCTTTCTTTTTCTTTTGGAATTACAATTTACATAAATAAGAATACAATCATTTCGTTCGAAAATCACAAGCACAGTTCACAGCTGCTTTTGTACATACAGTGCAGCATATTAGGTCAGCAAAACAGGTAGAGCTGCTTGCTATCAGGGAAGTTCTAGATTTAGCTAAATTTGCGTAACTGCAAAATATCACTATAAAAAGTGACTGTCTAGATGCAATACAACAAATCCTTAGCAACGATCATGACCTAGATAAGAATGGAGCCTTGTTGGATGATATCGCAGTCTTCATGAGTGACATTTCAAGCGTGCAGATTCAACATGCACCGCCTACATGTAATTCAATAGCACATAGGTTAGCTGCTATTACTTTTGAAGCAAATCAGTGAACCTTCAAAATGTATTCATGATGTAATACAGTATGATTCCAATCATATTGTTTAGTTTTCAATGAATTTCAGGATCTCTTTATTAGAATAAAAATTAGTAAATGACTAAATTTGAAATGATTCATTCTCATTCTTTTCATTATTTGTTTTGGGCTGAAATCACTCTCTTTTTTGAGACTTTATAACATCACTCTCTTCTATATATTGATCCCACCACATCATGCACTCAAAAAACTAATCCACATTCATTACAACACCTATCAAAGGTCGAATTAGTAATTTCATCATTGTATCATTTTCCCAAGTAACTGTCACTCTCCAACGTGCGACAATCTTTGAAAAGTCACATCACACGTGTCACTAAATCCATGTCACCACCTCGGTAAGGTTAAAGAATTGGAATAATAATTGAAGCATATTCAAATTTTACCTACTCGGCAACGGTCGGATTCTCTGTCACACTCCCAATCACAGCCGTCGGATCCCCAAACCTGCTCGCCCTTTAACGCTTGCTGCCTTAACCAGAAGCACAATTTCTCTCTCCACAGCGCAAAGTACAAGATCCTTTCTTGATTTTTTGGTTTAAAAAACAATCTGAGAAACAGAGAGATAAGAGTCAGAGATTTTGTCATATTCATTCCCTTCCAATTTTAGAGAGAGAAGAAGAAGAAGAAGAAATTTGAATGTGATTTTTTTGAATTCATGTGTTTTTTACCACAGTGGGTCTACTAGTGTCAATAAAAAGCTCAAAGCTTTGAAGTCTTGGACTTCCAAACTGAGCTTCTTGTTCTTCTTCTATTTTTCACTCTCTGTTTTTTAGATTCTTCACTAGGAAACAGAATTGATTTCAGGTAGTTTCTGAAACTGAGGAACTGTTATTACTTGAAAGTGAGTGAGAGAGATATTAAGATCCCAGCTGATCTTTGATTGCTGATTTTGGCAGCTTGGTGAGCTGGGTTGAGATCACAAAGAGAGAGGAAAAGGGTGTTAGTTTTTTAGTGAAATTGAGGGGTTTGAAGGTCAATTTGATCGGGGTTGCTGACGCTTAAATACAAAGAAGATTGAAGCTCAAGCTATAGTGGGTCTTTTCTCTGAAGAAAAAGAGGTCACGTCTCTGTTTTCCGAGTCTTAAAGGTTGGTCATCAACTTGTTTTTTTAACCCCTTCGTTTCAGAATCTGAAAAAGTTTTGATCTTTTTTCCTTTTTTTATGTGTTACATATTAGCTTGAGATTTACCCAGTTTGCTCTAGTTCTGGGTTTTCATGGGTTTCCTTTTGTGCTTGGAGGAACAGGAGGACTGAGTTTGAGAGAGAAGAAGGCATTCTACTGTTGTGGCTGTCAATGGTGGAACCGTTTGAATTTTAAGCAGAGTCAAAAATCAATTGAAGGTACAATTTTGTATTATGCATAATTCTCTGTTTGAATTTTCGTGACTGTGTTGTGGGGTTTGGTCCATCTTACTGAATTTGAATACACTCTACTTGTACAACTTGGGATAGAGACTTGTATCGTCTCTTCAAAGTAAAGTCTTTTCCTTTCTCTAACCACCTAGCTTCATTTAAGAGAAAGTTACAGCAACAAAGACTAAGACTCCCACTTTCCCAATCTCTTTCCATTAAATTTTGATCCTGACATCTTGATCAAGATGAGGTTAGCCAAATACTGGAGTCGATTTTGATCCTAAGGTCACCAGGGCAGTATTTGAAAGAGTAAAGTTTATTGCTTTAAGTTTCATTAACCAATTCTCACTTGGTGCAAGGCCAATTTCGTTTAATATGATGTTGATTTTAGAGAAGAAACATGCACCGACGGCTTGTTAATTGGGCGGCACTGCTTACCCTTAAAAAGCAAACTTCTTTTACTTCTTAGCTTAGACTATTTGCTGTGGTACCGTGCGGATGTGGGATCAACAATTTTGTTTTATAAAGTTCAATCATTTCAAAAGTTTGTTTATTAAAATTTAACTTTGCTTTGGCATTTAATGATGATCACTTGCCAACAGTAATATGGACTCATGGAGTCATGGGGTGTCTTTTAGGTATTTTCCATATGGTTGGTCGGATATTGTTTTCAGGAAAACGAGCTTGCTGTGATCATGCAAGATTCTCGAAGCTCTTGATGTTGGCCTATTTGTTTTATTGCATCTGAACTTATTTAATTGCAGCTTTAAGTAATAATTTTATATGTTTGTGATTGCAACTGCTCCACTGCCTTTCAAATCTTATATGCATATATCTTTTCTTTGCATTTCCTCTTCTGCTTCATTCTTAGAAAGCTTGGTTTTCTTTGAATTTCAGTTGGTCTAGCTCTGGTGTCCAATTTGATTAATACCAGGATTAAAATCATGGTGGAAGAAAGTGGCAGCGAGGTTTTGTCCAATACCCAGTCAGCCGAAGAATGGTTATCACAAGCAAGGGAGCTTGTTCCATTGGCACTGAATAAGGCAAGAGAGGTTAAGGGGTTTCCAGGTAGATGGAAGATGATCATTTCAAAGTTGGAGCAGATCCCATCACGATTATCAGACTTGTCTAGCCATCCCTGCTTCTCCAAGAATGCTCTTTGTAAGGAGCAATTGCAGTCAGTATCTAAGACATTGAAAGAAGCTATTGAATTGGCAGAGTTTTGTGTGGGGGAGAAGTATGAAGGAAAGCTTCGTATGCAGAGTGATCTTGATTCATTGTCTGGTAAATTGGACTTGAATTTGCGAGATTGTGGCCTTTTGATCAAGACTGGGGTGCTTGGTGAGGCTACTTTGCCTTTGTCTATGGCTAGTTCTTCAACTGAACCTGAGGTTGCTCTACATGGTAATATAAGGGAATTGCTTGCTCGGCTTCAGATTGGGCACTTGGAAGCAAAGCACAAAGCTCTTGACAGTCTTGTTGAGCTCATGAAAGAGGATGAAAAGAATGTGTTGTCGGTTTTGGGGCGTAGCAATATTGCTGCTTTGGTCCAACTGCTCACCGCAACATCTCCTCGTATCCGGGAGAAGACTGTAACTGTTATTTGCTCGCTTGCAGAATCTGGAAGTTGTGAGAATTGGCTTGTTTCTGAAGGTGTCTTGCCACCTCTAATAAGGCTAGTTGAATCTGGGAGTGCTGTTGGGAAAGAAAAGGCTACAATTTCGCTTCAGAGATTGTCAATGTCAGCTGAAGCAGCTAGAGCAATCGTTGGGCACGGTGGGGTTAGACCGCTGATTGAGATTTGTCAGACTGGTGATTCAGTTTCTCAGGCTGCTTCTGCTAGCACTTTGAAGAACATATCAGCTGTCCCCGAGGTTCGACAAACTCTAGATGAGGAAGGAATTGTTAAGGTTATGATCAATCTTCTTGATTGTGGAATGTTATTGGGGTCCAGAGAATATGCAGCCGAGTGTTTGCAGAATCTCACTGCAAGCAATGACAATCTAAGACGGTCTGTAATATCAGAAGGTGGAATTCGGAGCCTACTGGCTTATCTAGCCGGTCCATTGCCACAAGAGTCTGCAGTCGCTGCATTGAGGAACCTGGTTGGCTCGGTTTCTATGGAAGTTTTGGTTTCTCTTGGTCTTCTCCCTTGCTTGGTTCACGTGCTTAAATCTGGTTCACTAGGTGCACAACAAGCAGCTGCATCGGCGATATGCCGAGTTTGCAGCGCAACTGAGATGAAGAAATTGATCGGTGAGGCGGGCTACATTCCTCTTCTTATCAAGATGCTCGAGGCTAAATCAAACAGTGCCAGAGAGGTTGCTGCACAGGCGATATCGAGTTTGATGAGCCTTCCACACAATTGTAGAGAAGTGAAAAGGGACAACAAAAGCGTACCAAATTTGGTCCAATTGCTTGATCCTAGTCCACAAAACACAGCCAAAAAGTATGCAGTTTGTGCCCTCGGCTTAATTTGTTCGAGTAAGAAGTGTAAGAAGCTGATGGTATCCTATGGAGCAATTGGGTACCTCAAGAAGCTTACTGAGATGGACATACCAGGAGCCAAGAAGCTACTTGAGAGGTTGGAAAGAGGAAAGTTGAGAAGTTTCTTCACAAGAAAATAGAGGAAAAAATGCTAAGTGTACTGTAAGCTTATTTTATGTGTATGTAGTAGTTGTTTCATTGTCTATATGAAGCAAAGCAGGTTACGGTATGAACTGGCATGCGAAAGCCTGGGAATCTATGTTGTCTGTGTTCTACTGTTTATTTATAAAACTTATAATTGTAAGTCCATTATCTACTTCCTTGTCTAATGGTGTGCATGGTTTATTCCATTTGTTTTTTCAAACTGTTGGATCACTAATCTTTAAAATATTGCTTGCTTTGAGATGTAAATTTAGACTTGTTTTCAACAGGGGCTACTAATTTGAAAATGTTTCATTTCTGGGATGCCATTGATAAGCAATGAAACTGATGAAACTGATTTACCTTGATTCCTCCTTCTGTATTGATTACACTTTACTGATATCTGTTTATCTTGATGATTGCTTGATCTTAGCATGTCATGATCTAAACTGAAAATCTCTAGAATCTAAACTGATCAGTAGTGCTTCAATTGTATTCGTTGTAATGACTGATCTTTAGGAACAAAACTGATCAGCAACCATGTATATATGATTGTCATACTTCAATGAGAAAGATAAGAAAACACTTTACTCAAATCTCCTTCATGGTATCAAGAGCCTTTGTCTAAACGACATCTCCTAAACTTTACTTACTCAAATTTTTTTCTTCTCTTTCTTCTGCTCTTCCTTCCCATGGCTACCCCCACCAACACCACCACCACCACAACCACCTCAAACTTCCTCACCATCAAACTGGACCGAACAAATTACTCCTTATGGTTAGCCCAGATTACCCCCCTCCTCAAAAGCCGAAATCTCATGGGTTTTGTTGACGGAACAAAGCCTTGTCCTCCTGCCTTTCTTCGGAATGCAGCTGGCGAATTGACTGAGAATGTGAATCCTGCCTATGAGGAATGGATAGCCACTGATCAAATGATCATTGGCTGGATCAATGGCTCCCTTACACCTTCTGTCTTGGCCACCGTTTCACGCTCCATTTCCTCACACACTACTTGGACGTCTCTTGCACGTCGATATGCCTCACAGAATCATAATCGCATTCTCCAACTTCGCAGCAACCTCCTCCGCACCACTAGGGGTAATCTTTCCATCTCTGATTACTTGGACAAGATTAATCAGGTTGCTGACTCCCTTGCTTTATCTGGGCACCCGGTTGATGACTCCGACTTGATTTCTATAATCATGAATAATGTTGGCCCACTCTATGAGAACACCATTAGCTCTGCTCAAGCCCGTGACACCCCCATCACTTATGATGCCCTTGAAGCATTACTTTTGGGAGCTGAAAGTCGTCTGCAAAATCAAGCTCTTGTTGGACTAGAGTCAAATCCCTCTGCCCTCTTCACCAACAACCGCCAAACTGCACCATTCCAAACTGGTGGCTATCGTGGTCGCAGCTCATTCTCTGGCTCTCAAAGAGGTCGTCCCACCTTTCATGGCCGTGGCTCCTCCTCTGGTCCTACCACTTATGGACGTGGTTCCAACTCCCGCTTTCCATCCCGTGGTGGTTCTATTCTTGGTCCACCTCCATCTTCTCGATCTACCTATGAGTCCCGTGGCCCATGCCAAATCTGCAACCGCAATGGTCATACAGCCATTGATTGCTTCCATCGCCTCAACATGGCTTATGAAGGTCGCACACCTAGCACCCGTCTCTCTGCCATGGCTGCCGCTACATCCTCTCCCCATGATTCCTCTACTTGGCTTCTAGACACCGGCTCCAATACCCACATCACCAATAATCCTCATAAATTAACAAATCCTCGCGAATACTGTGGCTCTGACACGGTTGGCGGCGTTGTATCTGGTCAAGGTTTGCATATTTCGAAAATTGGAAATACATCTCTTCCTTCTTCCCCCTATCCTATAACTCTTTATGATGTTCTTTATTGCCCACATGCCTCTGCAAATATCCTTTCAGCTCATAAATTGCTTTCAGATAACTCATGCTATATTCTAATATTTCCAAATTGCTTTTATGTCAAGGATCTGAGCTCAGGGAGGACGCTTTTGGAGGGTCAGAATAATAATGGATTCTATCCCGTCAGTCATGTTCCATCATCATCTAATAAATCGAGTCTTTTTCATTCCTTTGCTGCAAATAAAGTTTCTGCGGATGTGTGGCACTATCGCTTAGGACATCCATCAGCTCAAATCCTTCATCGTCTTGCCTCTAGGATATCCTTGTTAGACAATAATCATTCGTCACCATGTCATTCCTGTCCGTTGGGCAAATCCACTAAATTACCATTTAATTTTTCGAACTCTGTTACTTCATTTTCTTTCGAATTAATACATAGTGATGTATGGACCTCTCCCACTCTTTCTATTCAAGGTTTTAAATATTATGTTATTTTTGTCGATGACTTTACCAGATATGCATGGTTGTTTCCCATGAAACACAAATCTGAAGTCCTTACACTTTTTGTTGCCTTTTTCACCTATGTTGAAAATCAATTCACCGCCAAAATAAAAACTATTCAAACAGATGGTGGAGGTGAATACAACAGTCATGCCTTTAAACAATTCTTACTCCGAAAAGGCATTCATCATAGAATCTCTTGTCCGCATCACCCTGAGCAAAATGGTTTAGCTGAACGTAAACATCGTCATCTTGTCGAAACCGCTCTAACTCTTCTTGCTCATTCTTCGGTCCCAAAATCATATTGGGTCGAAGCAATCAACACAGCTTTATATTTAGTCAATCGATTACCAACTCGAGTCCTCAATTTCTTCTCCCCCTATGAAAAATTATTTTGCCGCTCTCCCAATTATTCCTTTCTTCGTACTTTTGGTTGTGCTTGCTTTCCTTACATTCGTCCATACACAAAAGATAAATTGGATTTTCGGTCAACAAAATGTGTCTTTCTTGGTTATTCTCTCAATCACAAAGGATATCGTTGTTTAGATCTCTCTAGTGGTCGAATTTATCTTTCACGTCATGTTGTCTTTGATGAGTCCAACTTTCCATTCAATGAATCCATTATTACTCCCCCTGCAGAGGCTACTCCAACTCCCCATCCCATTCCCTTGACTATCACTACTACCACTTCCAATCTCCCGATCCATTTACCAGCCCCATACCCAAGCCCATCTACTCCCCCTCCTCAAAACACGCCTACCATCTCTCCACCAGTTCCCCATCTTCCTCCTCCCGATCTCACACCCACACCCAACTCGTCCTCACCTCCCCTTATCACCTATCACTGCCGCCGCCCACCCCAGCCTCCTCCGCCACCATCTCCCAGACCGGTTCTAACCTATCACCGCCGCCAGCCAACCCAGCCAGTTCCACCACCGCCGGCCACCTCTTCACGGCAATCTGTGCCTCCTCAGCCCTCTGTTTCGCACCCGATCCTAGCTCCTCCATCTCATCCATCTGGACCTGTCACTCGTCGTCAACAAGGGATCGTCAAACCCAATCCCAAATATGCCATGGTTGTTTCTTCCATCACTCACCAAATTGAGCCAAGTTGTTACTCTCATGCAGCCAAGCAGCAGGAATGGCATTCCGCCATGAGTACAGAATTCAATGCTCTCATTCAAGCTGGTACATGGCAACTCGTTCCCTATTCCCCTTCAATGAATGTCCTTCCCAACAAATGGGTCTTCCGCATCAAAAGGAAACCAGATGGTTCAGTGGAACGATACAAAGCTCGCCTCGTTGCCAAAGGCTTTCGACAGCAAGAAGGAGTTGACTATGGTGAAACATTCAGTCCGGTAATTAAACACTCTTCTATCAGATTAATTTTAGCCATAGCAGTTTCTTTTGGATGGAGCATTAGACAGTTAGATGTTCAGAATGCATTTCTTCATGGATATTTGTCAGAGGATGTTTATATGCAGCAACCACAGGGCTTCATTGACCCTCAATTTCCTACCCATGTTTGTAAGCTCCGCCGTTCTCTCTATGGCCTCAAACAAGCACCTAGGGCCTGGTTCTCTTGTTTTTCTACTTATTTGGAGGACTTAGGATTCACGGCATCTCAAGTAGATACTTCACTATTTGTCTATCATTCAGGGAAAATCAAGCTTTATTTACTGATATATGTGGATGATATCCTCATCACTGGCACACATGCTGATCACATCACTACTCTTATCACCAATTTGAGTAAACTCTTCTCCATGAAAGATTTGGGTCCATTACACTATTTCTTGGGCATTGAGGCTGTGCGGTCCTCTCATGGCCTTGCATTAACTCAGACGAAGTACACTTTAGATCTTCTACACCGCACCAACATGACAGATGCTAAACCTGTTTCAACTCCAGCAGCTACTGGCAAACGTTTGAGTCTCACCGATGGCACTCCTCTTCATGATAGTTCCCAATATCGGAGTGTTGTTGGTGCCTTACAGTACCTAACACTCACTCGCCCTGATATATCTTTTGCAGTTAATCAGGTATGCCAATTTCTGCATTCTCCAACAAATGTGCATTGGGTGGCTGTCAAACGGATTCTTCGTTATCTCAAACACACACCTACCTATGGCTTGTTCTACACTCCAAGCAACTTCAAATTGACAGGTTATAGTGATTCTGATTATGCCGGGGATCCAGACACAAGAATCTCAACAGGTGGCACTTGCATCTACTTAGGTACAAACCTCATTTCATGGAGTTCTAAAAAGCAGAGTGGAGTATCTCGTTCTAGCACTGAAGCGGAGTATCGTCAATTGGCCTACACTGCTGCACATATTTCTTGGTTTCGGACTCTATTTCGAGACCTATGCATTCCTCTTCAGTCCCCCACCTTATGGTGTGACAACATTAGTGCCATCTCTCTTGCTTCCAATCCGGTTTTCCATACGAGAACAAGACATGTTGAAGTTGATTATCATTACATTAGGGAAAAGGTTGTTCGCAAGGAAATTCAAGTTGCCTATATTTGCTCCCAAGATCAACTCGCAGATCTCTTCACCAAGGGTCTGAGTTCATATCCCTTCCACTATCTTCTAACCAAGCTTCCTGTCCGTGCCCGGCCCATCAGCTTGCGGGGGGGTGATAAGCAATGAAACTGATGAAACTGATTTACCTTGATTCCTCCTTCTGTATCGATTACACTTTACTGATATCTGTTTATCTTGATGATTGCTTGATCTTAGCATGTCATGATCTAAACTGAAAATCTCTAGAATCTAAACTGATCAGTAGTGCTTCAATTGTATTCATTGTAATGACTGATCTTTAGGAACAAAACTGATCAGCAACCATGTATATATGATTGTCATACTTCAATGAGAAAGATAAGAAAACACTTTACTCAAATCTCCTTCAGCCATGACAGCATTAGTCATTTGTGCCTTTGCATAAGGATCCAGTGATGCACCAAGTTTGTTGGTGGAATGTTTCAACATTTTTTTATCACAAATACATCATCATTAGGAATTTGTTATTTTGTAAAAGACGAGATGTAATGTTACCAAATTGTCAATTTAGACCCTCGATATGATGAATTCTTCCATAAGTTGGGACTTTAGATCCAGTCCAACAACATGGTATGTTAAATACATCATTCGATGGACAGGGCATTCTCCTATATATAATAACAGAGCACTGAGAGCAGGTTTGTACGAGTTTCTTCTTTTATCAATCTAATTTCTCAAAATCGCTAGATAGTAGGCGGGCGATGGAGACAGATCTAGTGTCTAATTGCTTAGACGGGTGCGCAGGCGTATGTTTATTTTATTTTAATTTTAAAATAGAAAACTAATCGAGACGGCTAGTCACCTTCTAATGTCTAAACGGGGCTTAGACGGTCGCCTAGAGGGATTTATTTTATTTTAATTTTAAAATAGAAAACTAATCGAGACGGCTAGTCACCTTCTAATGTCTAAACGGGGCTTAGACGGTCGCCTAGAGGGATTTAGTGTTCTAAAATTGTCACACATTTGTACTTCAATGTTTAGACGCATAAGCGTCCTCTCACCTGCAAGCTGGAAGTTTTTCATTTCATATCAATCCAAGCTGTCACTCTGTTGATATATGTTGCACCGTTTCTGTTGAAATTTTTCTTGGTCATTCCATCTCTACCCGTCCTTGAAATTGATTCTAATTGACCCAACCACTCCACTTTAATTCAATTTCATTACAACTCCATCTTGGTCACTCACTGACTGGTTCATGTGCTAAAACTGCTTTGTAATTTCAACTGCTATGAATGGGCTTATATGAGAGTACTGCAAATTTTATAAATGCTCAAACTACCTTACAAGATTTCAGTACAAGTGATCTCCTAACTCTGAAGGCAGTTAACAAGTGAGAACTTGTGCATTTACTAATTAGTTGAGTTTCACACGATCATTAAAATTAGTAGTTCTCCATCTAAATCAAGCCATAAAATGCATTGTCATCACTTGTCTTTAAATTTGAATAAAATCTTTATTCAAGCACTTATTTTACAATACTGTTAAAGCGATAATGAAAAAGAAATCACTTCCTAGAGCATTTTTAACATAAGGATGCTTCGACATTTTTTTTAGTCATGTAAAACGTATTAATACATTTCCTCTGTCTACTCTTCTATCTATGTGCAGATGATTCTTAACCGTTCATGCACTATACTGTGAGTTTCACATGCGTCTAGAGTTAAAAATCACTCACTCATGCATGTGTGTTCAACTATCCTAAGCACCGGTCCGTTTGGTGTTAAGGTCAAATCTTATGTCACTTCTCGGCAAAGAAATCTGATTATAGTAACTAGGAATGGTTATTGCCAAAGAATCCTATTCGCTAAAACTTGAAAAGAGATAAACTCTACAATTTTGTCTCTAGTTTTCTTGTGGCTGCACTTCAAGATCACAATAACAAACAATGACATCATGGAAGATATCGTTTGTTACATACAGCAATTGGAGAATTACCACCATTATTGTGTGTTCTAACTCCAAACATGCAAGATGAAGCAGCTTTATCATGTCATTTGGGAAAATAGTTAATACAAGGGTTCTGAACTCATAATTTCGGGGGGACATGGAAATTCATGGATAGAATAGGTTCCAAACAAAAATTAAAATTTATGTTATTAGGAATTATTGATTCAAAATTTATTTAGGGAAAATTTCACAAACAGTACACCAAGTAAATGCCACTAATAATTCTTATACATAAAGTTCCAAACCAAACATTTCGGTACACGAAATCTGAAACTCGACCCACTATCAGTACACGACGTCAATTTTTGACACCAAAATGTCCATTATGCCCTCAGTTCTTTTTTTTTTTAATAATTGTTTTTTTCTGTTATTTTTTTTTCCTTCGTTTTTATCTCTTTCTTCTTCCTTCTTCCAGCTCCACGAAACCCACCTCTGTTTTCATGTGAGAAGAAGCCCGAGCTCACCCACCTCTGTTAACTTCTCAGCCACCAAAATAAGATAAGATAACACAGGTGTACACGCACTCTGAAAAAAGAACAAGATGTGAGAAAATTTTAAGATCAAAAGAAAGAACAACGAACCAATTCTCTTTTAAGATCAAAAGAAAGAGCAACGAACCAAGATGTGAGAAAATTAGAGAAACCTCCTAATTCGAATTAAAAGCAACACGCCCAGATAAAAAAGATCCAAACTTTGAACAAGATATGCAACAATTCAGAGTTGTACACAAGAATCACAATCAAATTCAAAAACCCAGCTACTAAATTTAGAGCAGAACCTGTTCTCGGGTGGAGGAATGGGTGTTCAATTGGAGGGCAAGGGCGGCGTTGGAAGCGAGGTTTCGTGGAGCCGGAAGAAGGAAGAAGAAAGAGATAAAAACGAAGGAAAAAAAAAATAACAGAAAAAAAAATATTAAAAAAAAAAAAGAACTGAGGGCATAATGGACATTTTGGTGTCAAAAATTGACGTCGTGTACTGATAGTGGGTCGAGTTTCAGATTTCGTGGATCGAAATATTTGGTTTGGAACTTTATGTATAAGAATTATTAGTGGCCTTTACTTGGTGTACTGTTTGCGAAATTTTCTATAAATAATGCTAGATGAATCACATGATGTGACAGTTAATGTCCAAACTCAACACTGATTTATATAGTTTGATTTTTGTAGCATTATACAAAGTTCAAGTGTTTAACTATCACATCAAATCATGTAGTCTAAATGTTACACCAAAACATAGGGCTAAACATAGAAACTCTATAAGTTTCGATGAGTTTTATATCAAAAAAAAAAAAAAAGAGTATAGTTTATAACTTTTTATGTTGAGAAGGAGAGTAGACCAGTGACTTGGAAGAACAACAAGGAATAATAGATCATGAATCAATTTTCCTATATGTCAATATAAAATTAGAGAGAGAAAAAAAAAATACAAGTCGATAAAAATAGAAACTAACAATACAAAGAAAGAAAATAAAAAATTGTTGTCTTTTCCGATCAAAGAAAATAAAAAATAAAAAATGGTTGGCTCTTTGGTTATAGGAATAATGAAGGTTTGTTTGTACTGCAGAAAAAGAAGGACCAAACACGCCATTATCAATTTATCGAAGAGAGAAGGATAAACCAAAGACAGAGCTGACGTTGTAAACAAACCAGAACAAAGCTAAAGCAGCCATCCTCTTGTCAGATTTTGCTATTTCGAGGCTCTTTCCTTGGCACTCTTTTCGGTACTCTTTTCCCCTCCCCTATCTTCCTTTCTCTCTCTATATTTCACAAATTTTATGTCTTTGATTGTTGACCTGTACTTTACAAACCCAGAAAGACCTTAACTTTGGGTAAGCGCAGAGTCTTTGATCCAATCTCAAGCTTAAAGATTGTGTCTTTCTTTCTGTGTTTGATGATTTGGGTGGTGGGTTTCGATTTGTTTGCTCAAACTTTGATTTGGGTTTCCGGGTATTTCTTAGTTTGGATTGTTTCTTTGGGATTCTCATGTTCTTGGTTATGAAAGGTTTTACCTTTGGTTTTACTATGGAAGTACTAGACAAAATTGAGAAATGGTTACATATTTGCTTGATTGCTGTTATATAGTTGATAGTTTAGTTAATTGTAGATTTAATTGCCGATTTATGCTCAAGTTTTATGTCTGGTTGCTCGGAAAGTAGAGGAAAATGATTACATGATTGCTGTCATAGTTGCTGTGTTGGTTAAAATTTTGAAATCTTTGGAAAAGGACAGTCATGCCAATTAGTTGTTCCATACTCAGCTGACTACACCCTTTTGTTCTCGGAGTATTTTCTCGTGATTTTTGAATTTCGGCTTCATAATTTCGTGTCTGTTTGCATATCTCAGCTCTGAAGTTGAGCTAAAAGGTGTGTGCAGAATATAGAACTTCTAATTTCAGATTGCAAACGAAAATAGTTCATACTGTCTTTGATCGTTATGGCCTATTGCTTTCTTTGTGATGGAAATTGTTTGCTGCTGTTTGATTAACGATTTGGACTACAAGATTTGAGCTTTACTTTGCACGGTCTGTGCTCTTTTGACTTTTGAGATAGTGAGGATGAAGACTACATTTCCTAGAGTAATGTTGATCAGATGAAATCAGGGATAATATGATTTTGAAGCATATTGAACATTATTTGGTTTATGGCTTAGTGAATAACTTGTTAGAATTGTAGATACTTGTTTTTGGAAGGTCACAATTACAACCTTATAAGAGAGGCTTAAAGAAACTTCCTTTTTGAATGATGGATTTGTATATCTTTTATATATCATATATGTATTTTCATGCCTTGAGAAGCTTCCCCAACATGCTTAGTACTAACAGTTTGTCTTAACTTCATTCAGCAGGTTCAGGATAAGAGATGAGTACATTGGATGCAACTAGAGCCGAACTTGCTCTTGCAGTTCTTTATCTGAACAAGGCTGAGGCCAGGGACAAGATATGCAGGGCGATACAATATGGTTCTAAATTCTTGAGTAATGGACAACCCGGGACAGCCCAAAATGTTGACAAAACGACTAGCTTGGCACGAAAAGTTTTCCGTCTTTTCAAGGTTAGAAACAGAATATAATATCATATATTTACTGTTGACATTAAACTATAGGCCAAAATACTATTTCCTGCTTTATATGATGCTCTTTTCACAATCTTCTGGAAGAACCAGAGTGAATAAGGATAAGGCTTAAATGAATCGCCTTCTTGAAGCTATTTCTAATCCTCCTTCACACTTTATAAGGAAGCAAGTGGACCTTTAGTACTCCAATCAGAATATCACATTGAAGTTGAATTTCAGTGATTTTCTTTCTTGAACATTTTATCAATTGTCTGCTTGGTTCCAGTTTGTGAATGATCTTCATGGTCTGATTAGTCCAACTGCTCCTGGAACTCCTCTTCCACTTGTTCTGCTTGGAAAGGTATGATTTACTTCTTACTGGAATGTGATTTTTTTTTGTCATATTTTAATGAATTTTAAGTTTCAACCTGATGTTTGTACAGTCCAAAAATGCATTGCTGTCAACTTTTCTGTTTCTTGACCAAATTGTCTGGCTTGGCAGAACAGGCATCTATAAGGTATATATTTACCATGTACTTCCGTTTTAATTCCATTGTTATGTATTGGATTCTGTGGAAGTAGTGTGGTAAAAGTTTGAAACTTATGTTTGTAATAGAACAAAGAACGTGTTGAGCTAATTGGCCGTATATCTCTTTACTGTTGGATGAGTTCCTCAGTTTGCACCACTTTAGTTGAGGTTTGTTCTTCCCTCTTTATGCCCCTTGTTTTTTTATGTGTATTATTTATTATTTAGAGATACACATAGCATGAACAATTTGTTCCTGTTACCTCCTAAATCAGGTTGGGGAGCTAGGAAGGCTTTCTGGACAAATTAAAAAGTTGGAGAAGGATCTGAAGACCGGCGACAAGTATCAAGTATGTTGAACCCATACCTTGTTCAATGTATTGACACGTGATAATTTCATTGGCTCAAATTACTACGATCTTTACAATTTTTTTTTTGTTTTTTTTTTTTTTTTGCATCTGTGGCTGCAGAATGAGGCGTACCGTGCTAAACTCAAAAAATCGAATGAAAGGTCACTAGCCCTGGTTAAAGCAGCCTTGGATACAGTGGTTGCAATTGGGTTGCTTCAGTTGGCACCTAAGAAAATCACTCCTCGTGTTACTGGAGCCTTGGGATTTACTACTTCTCTGATCTCTTGTTATCAGGTTTCTGTGCCACCGTTTTCTATGAACATCTATCTTTATGAATGCTTAGCAGATTTACATAAATTTTGCTTTTTTTGGGGCGATGTAAGCTCGGGTTGATCTACTACCTGCTACATAGTTTTTCTGCTGACATTCTCCCTTGTTTCCGTGATGCAGTTGCTTCCAGCTCCAGTGAAGGCTAAAACATCCTAAGAGCAGGTCAATGAGCTTCAGTGTCCTAATAATTGTTTATCTGTGATATGAATATTTTTTAGTGCAAAAGTTTGAACAATATGCAAACTAGGAGGGTGAACTTGCAACTTCACTTGTATTTTGTCCCCGTCCATGTAATGCTCTCTTCAATAGAAATAATGTTTTTCCGTTTTCATAGATGATAAAGCATTCATTTGTTGGGCAATGTTTCGCAAAAGAAACCATCTTATCCCAATTCACAAATACATTTCATACAATATTTGATGTGATCAAGTGGTTATTATTGAGTAGCAAGAGCAAGGTTAGCAATTTTGGTTTCAATGAAAATTTTGGTACAATCATTTCGATGGAAACTTCGGATCTCAATGATTATTGGTATGCAGCAACTAATGTTGATATATTTTAGCCCTATTATCAGTAGGTTTATATTTACAAAAATTTCCAAAGAAATTTCAGTAGTTCTGAAGAAATTTAAACCCTCAAGCAAGCGAAAAGTTTCATCTGGAAAGACTTGTTGTATCAACTAGCATACGTCTAGAACCAGCACCATAGAGAATAATGATCTCAAACTGAGTCGGTGGGAAACTTTTGTAGTGATACAATTTAGACATCAAAATAGTATATAGCACCCCAATGGAACTATGCATTTTCACATCAAAATACAGAACTTCCCCCCTTTTTAGCAAAGATCTGGCAGAACATACATTCAAATAATAATCCCAGGAGAACTATGCATCTCGACATCAAAATACAGAACTTCACACGTATATGCAAAGATCTGGCAGAACACACATTCAAAAGAGTGGACTACAAAAAATAATTTAAGAAGGGAATTGAGGATGACATTTTAGGTGTCGGACACCACCCAAAACCCAGAGCACCATCAAGCAGATTCTTAAATATTAGGATACATTATATAACAACTAATACTTGTATAATACCTTAGGTAGATAGCTACACCAACAGTTTATGACACTCACTCTCACTGTGAGTCTATAGCACTCGAGAAAAGTAGACACATATGGGGCTGCTATCCAATTGATTTATAGAAAAATGAAAAGCATATAAATAATTTAGACAGCAAACTCCTCGTCTGTCTCATAATCGGCATCAGCTCATTCATAATATTCCTCAAAATCTACATTTGCACGCAGCACATTCACAATGGGCAGCATTTCTCTACCGTGTCTCTCCAAATCACCAGTGGAGATAGCATTGGACTCATTCTCAGGTAAGCTTGGTTGGTTGAACTTAGTTTGTCTCTTCAACACAAACAGCCCAGATGGTACATTGGTTTCAACACTAAATGCAGGTCCTAGTGACTTCCCCTTGACTTGAACGTGAGACACGCTGAGGAAGCAAAAAACCACCCAAAAGTTGGTATATACATGTAAAAAGAAAAAGTTATTCAGTAGTAATAATGGTTAACTAAGATTGCAACTTTCACAAAAAAATAATAACTGACAATTGTTGCCATCCCAGAGTGCAGTCCAGATAAAATATCTAAAATTAACAGGAGGACAAAGGGGAGACTTTTTCCCCACAACATGCAAGGCATTCTGTATAATCAAAGCATGTGAAGAAAAAGTCTGGTCATTAAAAAGCATGGTTCAGTAATATGGGAGACTAAGTCTGTATAATCAAAGCATAATAAAAAGTCTGTATAATCAAAGCATCCTGCCATTTAATAATCAAACCATCCTCCATATTACTGAACCACCAAGTACAATCGTCAGCTTTGATTTGTTGGCTATGGATTATAAACACTGTTGTATTATTAAGACTGTATATTACTCTCAGTTATTCATGTTCTTCCTTTTAAGTAGATTCATAATTGTTGCAACACTTGAGAGAAATGAAGCTGCAGAACAAACCATATATAGAACAGGTCATCCATTTCTTGTCTCTGAACCCTCCCCACTAACTCAATCTGCAAGAATCCACCTATGCAAAGAACTGGTTCTGGAAGCTTGAATGTCTGCAAGCAGTTTTTCTGTTTGTAAGGGAAAAAAAGCCAACAATTAGTTAACTGAATTGGAAGATCAAAACAGGTACAGCAATATACCAATTTCTTCAAAAAAATTGTATGAAAGACTTAGCAAGCAAAAAGTCAATCGGGTAGTTGATCATAAACTTCTGATCCAACAATGTTTCTAGTTTAATGAAGTACAAAAGTGGACAAGAGCTCCCGGACTAATTGTGTAAAAGTCCTAATCGAAAGCTCACAAGCAGTGTTTCTAGCTTCCGAGCTGTGTAAAAGTCTTACCAGAATACAAGTCATAATCTAGCTCCCAAACAGAGATTCTAGTTTGAAAATTGCAGAAAAGTTTACAAGAACCATAATCTTCAAACTTGTCTATTTTTAAACCACCTTACCCCAAAAAGAGAGGTATTCAGTATACAAAGAAACAACATGGGCTCTCCCTTGGAGATGAGAAGATTTCACAACAAATAAATTCAAGATGCAAGTACAGAAAGTAGGAGACAAGTTTAAATCAGGTCACATACCTGAGCCATTGGGAACACTTGCGAAGTGTGAGTCCACTCAAACTTGTCGTCATGGCATGATTCCTCCATGGGGTCAATCTCTACAATAGGGAATTTGGCATGCCCCATACGAAATCGAACACCACGGGCAGAATATATGGGTGACCCATGCTGGAAGTAAGCTGCAAGTAGAAAAAGAGATATATACAGAGAAGATCAGACAAATTTATAACTTCAAAACAAATTGGCAAAGTCCACAATTTAAAAAACTCAAATACTTGCCTTTGAAAGGATGTATGTTGATTTCAGTAATTATAACAAAATCAGACTTCAACTTGTATGTCAGCATCTCAGGCACTGCAGGGTTCTTTTGGCCTTTACTTGACCAGTATGAAGCTCTCCGCGCAACACTAAACACTAGAGTATGTTCAATGCTTTCCTCTGGATAATTGTCAGTGCTGGAAGCACTGATTGCCTTTGAAATGCAATCCCCCTCAGGGAAAGATGTACAAGCATGAGCTAAGAAGGCATAGACTCTATGCTCCCTTTCCAACGTGTCCCATTCCTTTGAATTGCTAGATCCAACTTCTGCGTAATCTTTGGCATCAGAGTTGTTTGACTCGATCACATGACCAACTCTGGATAACTGAGGAAACATTCTCAAGCAAAGCTTCTTACACAGACCATTTTCTACCACTGCAGGACATTTAAATTACAAACTTGTAAATTTTGTCGAAGAAATAAGTTGTCAGCAGCACATCTTGACTAAGAAAATCAGATAAGAAATTCAGTGCAATTAAAAGGGTAGAATTTACAAAATAATTTCTGACTTTTCATATATAGCGTGATATTTAAATACATTGTGTTCCTATATATGGACATCGTCAGATACTTCCTCTAATATTTTTATCTTCTCTGTACACCAACACAGCCTCACAACCAGAACCCAGCACACCACTGTTTGTTAGATAGACACTTGAGCCATCTGATTTATCCTATAGCTTCTGCTGCCTTGATTTTCTTTGATCATGCCCCAAATCCAGATTTTTCTCATTACTAAAATCCAGAAAAATTCACTCAACCCAGAAGCCATAAATTCCAGAACTCTCTGTTGGGATGAAAGAGAAATATAGGAAACATAACAGAGGAAAAGAAGGACATTAAGGAAGTCCAGTTGCTTTGGTGGAAAAACTAAAAGGTTTATCTGCCTCAACTTCTTCCACTAATCTAGGAACTTATTAGGGGAGTGAAGATTGGTCTTGATAGGCAAGTGTTCTGGCCTATGGTTTAGAAGGATAAAAAAGTGGCAAGAGCTTTTGAAGCACGAAGCATGGTTTCTTGTATGCGGAAAAAAAAAAAAAAAACAGAGAAGAAAAGAGAACAGTAGGGAAAAAAAAAAAAACAAGAAGAAAGAAAGTTAAAAAATTGTAGATTAGATGGTCAAGTTTATGTAGACTGCCGCAGGATAATCAAAACAAGAGTCAATCACCACTAAAAAGTCAAGACATAGGCAACCATATTGCCGCTGCATGGTTTGTTGACTGTAGGAATCAAATTTCTATTTGGCACTTTTTTCAACCTGATGACGATCTTTAAAGTGATCCTTGTCAAGCTGGAGGTTCTAAGCTCCAGCTTTGGGGAGGAACATTGCAAGAAATTTATTGCAATTAAGAAGGTAGACTATCGAAATACCTCGTATGCCTATTTAAATCCTCCAAGATGGAAAGCATAAAATCAGATAAGTGAGATGCCTCCTCTCATAATTTGTCAAGTCTCATTCCACAATATGGGATACTTAGTTTCCATCATTCAAAACTGAGTAAGCTTTTTCAGATGCCCTCAATCTAATGAATGAATTCCACGGACAACCATAAGAAAACGTATAAATTAGACAGTATAAGCCTTGAAATCATATAAACAAGCACCCATCTACCAGCTACAGACAACTTAGCAGACGCACTACTATACATAATAAATAAAACCATCAACTTAAAATCTATGATAGACTTAATACATGAGCTACATACAATCTATATAACGCACACAACCATAGACGGAATTTAACATTGCAGAACTATAACATATATTAAGGTAATGAAACCACTATATGTTAAACTGTTTTAGCTTACCAATTTGACGCCAAGTGCATGAGACAGTACTAATTCGAACAAGATCCTTTGGATTGTCCAAACAAGTTAGGACCTTCACGGACATGTCAGGTTCAAGCCCGTTCAACCAATCCATACATGGAGCCGTATGAATGAACTCCAACATAAAATAAACAAAACCCGGATGCCTTTCTCAGCCTCTTAAGACCTGAATCCACATTGTAACAAACCAGTCAGCCCAGTTCACAACGATCATTGAAAAAAATTAAAAACTAAACCAATTTTACATAATGCAAAACCTTCCATCCCAAAACCACTAAAGCCTATTAAAGATTACCAATTTGATAAAAACAAAAATCAAATTGATCACATTCCCGACATGCATGGCATCAAACCCACATCAATTACTCTTCTCCAGGTCGATGATGAGCATCATGATTATCTAAATTAAAACCACAATTGAATTTCGAGATTATCTATAGCCTAACGAAACGTTTCGAATCGAAAGAATTATGCATCAAAATTGGAAATTTATGAATCCAAACAAAACAACACAAATACGAATCGTATCAAAAAATTGGAGAGAACCATCTAGAAGAGAAAAGGGGAAAACTTTAAACGCAGAGAAGATTGGGATTGGAAGAAAGCATCCAACTTTACCTTTTTGGGGGGAGAAGAAGAAAAGGGTAGGTGTGTGTGAAAGGGGCAAAACCCTAGAGAGAGAATAAAGAATGGAGAGAGAGAGAGAGAGATAGGGGGAGGGAGAGAAGGTTTGTTATAGTGATAAGCGTAACAGAGAAATGGCGGTTGGCGTGTATCATCAAGGTTAGTGCCCACTGGAGTATCTATCTGGGAGGTGCCTCATTTGGTAATTTCATATTTTTCTAATTTATGATCTATTTTTGCATGAAGATCTTTTGTTCATTTTTTTATTCAAAAGGTGAAAAAAATTTTGGGTGCTTATTACAGGTGAATTCCGCTGGCAATGCTTTGTCAGTTAATTGACATATTGTTTTTATTTTTGAAAGGATGCTTTGTCCTTATTTAGGCCACTGGAGATCGTGAAAACTGATTGTGATCAAACGAAAGTTATGTGCGTTGTCTCTAATCAATTTTTTACCAACAGAAAGAGCCCAAAAAGTCTTAAAGTAAAAGTCTTAGAATTCAATTCAAATCTACGAAGAATTCAAGTCCAGATTTTCTAGTCCGGTTTTCCAGATTTTCAAGTATACTTTCTAATTCATTTTTTTTTTTTTAACAAAATTCATTTTTTATGGAGAAGATTGAAGAACAAGAACTTGTATATGTCTTCACAATCAAGGAAAAAAAATAGGTGTCGGTGGGCTGTGACATGTTGATAAATTATAATTCTAACATTGTAAAGGTCATGTGTTCAATTCTCATTGACATAGGTAAGAGGTGGGTGGGTTAAGGGTATAAAAAAAAAAAAAAAGGTCATGAGTTTGATTCTCACTGACAAGGGTGGGGTGGGCTCAGTATTAAATAATAAAAAAAAAACTTCTGTCTTTTCCTTTGCCTTCTGATTCATCCATTGCTGTCGAGGGTACCTGGCTTGCGCGCTGCGTCGTTGCTCCTTTTGATGGTGATGGTGTGAATGGCGCTGGCCTCTATTGGACGTGGTTTGCTGGTTCGACGGTGGCTATGGCATCTGCCGGTGGACTAGCTGAAGATAAGACTGGCTTTCAGTCTTCGTTTAGGGGCGGCGACATCTCCTGCAGTGGTGGTGTAGTGATAGCGTTGAGTGCCTGTTGGATATGGCAAGCGATGCAGGCGCTGGGTCGCGTTGATAATCCTGCTGTGTCCGATGGCGTTGGCTACGATGGAGGCAGCATGATTTTCGCCAGTAGTCGGGAGGTAACCTTAGTGGAGGCTGCTAGGGTTTCTCCAATCTCGACTTCGGGCTCACAAGTGGTTTTGGGCCTTTTTTTTTTTTTTTTTTTTTATTTGGTCATTATTCCTCTTTTGTTTAAGGGGAATATGATTATGTTTTTCTTTTTTTGAGAGAAAAGATTGCAAAGTAAAGAGAGACACTTTTGGGCCCTGATCACTCAGGGTGTTATTTTTATTCCTCATGGCTCTACTTTTATTTGTTTGGGCTTCATCCTAGAAGGTGGGTGTACTAGGAGATTACTAGTTTGGTTTGCTCTTTTAGTTAGGGTTGGCTTTGTAGTAGTTTCTATAGAACAGTTCTTTCTGTCGCCCCCATGGAGGGGGGGAGGGGGATCGTTTTTATACTGCTTGCTGAGCTGCATAATGGATGACCTCTTCTACTAAAAAAAAAAAATGTTTGTTGTTATTTAACATGGTATCGAAAATGAGTCATTCTTTACAATCACATCTTGGGTCAATGGGTTATTTAAAGAATGATTGAACCTTCATAAAAATGTGTTGGCTTTAGCAAAAGAATAATGACTTGGCGCTCGAGAACATGTGTTAGCTCCTAAATATGACACAAGTTTAAGATATGAAATTGGCTTCTTATGTTGCATATGGTTGAGTCCCATGGTCATATTAAGATTGAAGAAAATAAAAAAGGACTCGGCTTCTCTGCTAGAATAATTATGCTATAATGTGCTTGGATTTTACTCACAGCCGTCAGATATAGATTTAAGGGCAAGATGATGCCACATCAAGAAGCATCAAGAAGTCACTTCATGTTCATCCCTTGCAGTTTTTTTTCCAGCAAATTATAGTTCTAGCAGAGAAGCCAAATCCAATAAAAAAAGGGTGGTGCTATTCACACACACATTTTCTCTATTCACACATCCCCTCTATTTTTCTATTACTTTCTATTACTTTAATATTTTTTTTTTTTTACAAATTACCCTAACTACCCTCTCTTGTAATTATGGTTCTTTTTCTTTTTTTCTTTATTTTTTCTATTTGGCAAGTCAATCATGAATTAAACATCATTATACAATAAACCAATTTTTGAAAGGGAAAGTGCAATCTGTCAAAAGTTCTGTAATTAGAAAGAAAAAAAAAACCAATTTTTCTCATGAATGTCATTGCTGATTAGAAAAAAAAATTTGATGGGCAGGACGAAGTGCAATCTGTCAAAAATTTTGTAATTAGTGTGGCAAAGTTTAGGGCTCAGATGAAAAATCACAATGTAACTGAGTTTGGGGATTTAGGTATGTCATCATGACTGCTATAGAAAACTGAAGAAATATATAAGCATATCACCTAAACTAAAGGAGATCCAAAACCTCTCACATCTGATTAAGCAACGTTGATTCAAGATACCGTTCCCAGTGACATAAAACATTTTGTAGAGTGATGATATGACTAAAGTCCAAATAAAATCAAAGCGTCAATAATTTCAAAATTATCAATCAACTCAAGTCAAAACTATGATTAGCAAGCAAGCCATACCAAAATCAAACTAAGATGAACAGAACGCACAAATTTAAAGCTCCTAGTCCACCAAATCGCTGAGAAATTGATCTTTTTAGCGGAGAGCGATGGATTGAAATACAACAAATAAATTCAGTTAGAATCTTACCAGGAATGATAGATTCAAAGGGGCTCGAATGATCACTAAATTCATAACTTTCTTTCATGTCTCAATTGCAAATCAGATGTAAATTATTTTCCAAAGATGGGTCTATAGTTGCTTCTTCTGTTATAATTAAACTTCAAAGCATCACGTTAGAGATATAGAATGACTATGCTAAAGAAGTTTTTGATAGAAAAGAAAAGAGAAAATCGTAAAGAGTTTTGAAGTTCTTTGTGTCTGCAGCAAAATAAGGGTTTAGGATTTGAGGATGATTGACTTGCCAAATAGAAAAAAAAAAAAAAATTGCAAGGGAGGGTAGTTAGGGTAATTTGTAAAAAAAAATTAAATTAAAGTAATAGATAAATAGAAGAGGCGTGTGCGAATAGCACCACTTTTTTTTTAGGATTTTTGTCCATTTACCCCATTTCTAGAGATTTTTTTCCCACTTGCCCCATTAATTTTTTTTAATTCCCGCTTACCCAAAACACTTTAAGGAAGTCTTTCCTAATAGGGGCCCCATTAAGTGTTTTTTTTTTTTTTTAAGACTATTTTACCCTCACCCTTTGTTACATAGAGAGAGAGAGAGAGACCATAGGAGACTTCGCCGGATTCCGGCCAACTTTCGCTAGATTCGGCCAACTTTCGCCGGATTCCGGTCACTGGCGCCGCCCACCGGATTTTTCTGAAAACCTCACCGGAGGTCCTGAAAGAGGTTGTCGGAGATCTCATAGGTCGCCGGAAAGGTTTATTGCCCCCAATAGACGTCTATTGCCCCTCAATAGACGTCTATTACCACCCAATAGAGGGGCATAGTCTATCGGCCCCCAATAAAGGGGCAATAAAGGTCTATTGTCCCCCAATAGAAGGGAAATAGAGGTCTAATTGCCCCACAATAGATGTCTATGACCCCCCAATAGAACTTTCGGTCATCGGAATGGGACCTAATATTCCTAAAATTAGACAAATAAAACTTTGATGAAAGAAAAAAAAAACGAGGAGATTACATCAATTCAAAACGTCTATTGCCCTCCAATAGACTTTTATCAGATGTCTATTGCCCCTAATAAAACCTTTTTTTTTTTTTTCCTTTTTCTTTCTTTTGGGCCTTCTGCCCTATTACAAAAAAAAAAAAAAAAAATTTGGGCACCCAGAAAATGCTCTGGGAACCCAACGCTCAACCTTTCTTTGCCAGTTTTCTCCGGTTGCAGACCCGTCGCCGGTTGCAGAACCTCATTTGCTGTTTTGGTCCTAATAGGTCGATCGAAACCGAATTGTCGAGACTGGCGAGATGCAGATCATGACGTTCGTTGGATCGTCAGAATCTGCAAGATATAGAGAGAGAGAGACGATGACGTTTAAATAGACCGGAAGTTCGGCCTCTCCGTCTACGATCTCAGAGACTTCGTCGAGGCTAGGCGGCGCTGTTTTGAGGCTCTAATCTGGAGTTCGACTCCAGTAGCTCCAATTGGAGCTTCAGGCTTGGAAGCCATCACCGGAGTTCGACGCTGCGCCGAGGAGAGAGAGAGAGAAACCGGATGTGGAAATCGAGGGGATGAGAGAGAGAGAGAGTCGTGCTGGAGAGTCTGAGTGGCTAAAATGTAGCTTGTTAATTATGTCAAGGGCAAAATTGTCATTTTGCTTGAAAAAGGATAAGTGAGAACAAAAATCTGTTGCTGGGGTAAAGTGGGATAATTTTTTCTTATTTTGGTGTTTTGGGTCAATGACCCTTTTTTTTATACCCAAACATAACTTATAAGTGAGTGGTTTATTTTTTGAAGAATATCATGTCGATATATAATAATACTCAGGCCAGAAAGGACCATTACATATCCTCCCTCTACCATCTCTGGGTAGATAAAGAGTTTGTGGAAAACCACAGCGATACATAGATTAGGTCCGATCATTTGACGGTACCCATGCTCACTTATTCAAGCAAGCCTATAGACTATGAAGTAACATAATAAATAAGCAAGCCTAAAGATAAAAACTTATAGCTACCCTAAAAACAAAGGAAATAGAGTTCCCTAAACAAAGGGAAAATTGAACAAAAGACAAACTAAAAGTAGCCAGCCCAAAATCGCAGCCCCACAGCCCCAAGAAAGATCCAACTCAGGCCCAACAAAGAAAGCTTGACCCAAGCCCAAAGTCTATCTTCATCACACTGGTCGTCGACCACTGAGCCCAACTCAGGCCCAACATAAGTGAGTGGTTTATTAACTTCACTAAAGCTTTAAAAAAGAAAAAGAAAAAAAAAAACAAATGGAGAGAGACTTGGGCTCAGTGGCGCTGGGGTAAGGGGGGTTTGTCAGCTACAGAGGACAGACAATCTTTTTCGATAGTCATGAGCGAAGAAGGCTCTTACTATAATAGAAAGAGAGACAATCATCAACCTTACACCAATGTTTTAATAAAACTCTTTGTTGGCTTGTCGCTAGTTCTTCAAGAAACAAATACAGGACTAAACATAAAAGATCATCTTATCCTAGGATTTACTTTTTTTTGTATTAGGGGTATTGTTTGTTTGTTATTATTTTTTTTTTTCCAAATAAGTCCATAAATGTGCAGCTGTGGTTATAACATTATTTATGAGGAAAAATACTCTCGATCGATGAATCAAAGATACTTGTTACTTTATAATCGGTAAGATTTTGTTGTCGATATGCTAACGAGTCATTTTTGCACGGGGTTTACCTATGAAAGATGGTGTAGTGTTTCTTATTTTTATTGAGACTTTCAAGATTATTTGGTCTTAGTAGCCTGTGAAAATAGAGACGTCAGCATAATGGGAAAGCTACTTTATTAGTTTTATGGCATTGCTTTAACTTTTCGATATGCCATCATTATTGTAAAGCAAATGAAGTAGTCAGTATGACACTCTTTACTAGCTACTTGGTGCATGTTCAAATACATTGGAATAGTGGAAACTCCTGTTATTATTTGGGAGGTCATCTTGAGGTGTATTGTAATATGAGGTTTAGGCATTATATTCCCCATTTGTATTTATCCGTTTCATCAATAAAGACTTAAGAGCGGCCGCACCAGCCCTTATTTAAAAAAAAAAAATGATTACTATGATTTTTTTATTTTAATTTATTTTTTTATATCAATAGAGACGTGAATTTCATTAATAGTAAATGAGAATTACATTACAAGATAAGATGACTCGCTCAAACATTGAGCTACCGAGCTATGACAATATTGAGTTTATAAAAGAAAACTCTAGAGAAAAGTCCTAGAGCAAACTAATATAATGCAACTCTAGAATGAAATCGGTGTAGGGCCAAACACTGAATATAGAATTAGTGATTCAGTTCGGCATACATCTAGTTTTCAATCTGCAGAATATCAGTGTCGCACTTTTGTTATATCAAAGGCACCATCTTGGGCTGGAGTTGTGGATGCTAACAGTGAGATCAAAACGCAAATAAAAAACAATCTGAGCAAGGCCTCCATCAGCCAAACCCCAAATCAGTAATATATCAAAATTCACAGCGACTTTTAAAAGTATTTGTTGGAAAAACTGAACAAATACCTTTCTCTTGGAAGCTCCGGAGCTGACCTCTGTCACACAACTTGGAATTTCGATCAGAGTGGATCGAAATCCCAAAGACTGTTTCTCTTCATTATTTTCATTCATCTTGTCCTTTATTTCCTCTGCCTCTGCTTTCCTTCGATTCTCGTCTCCCCTTTCTTCTTCTCTTATATTCGTACTATCAAAAAAATGCTTCTCCCTCTCTCTCCGATCAGTCTCATGATGTGAATTTCCCTCTCCTTCTTTCGGTGCATGTCTCTCGCAGAAGACCCAGAAGATCTCTATCTCCCAGTCTCTCTCTCACTCTATGAAAGTCGAATGGCAGCGTGGTAATAAAGAAACAATGAGGAGCAAATAAGTAAATCAATATGGCGGGTACTGTTCACGGGGAGATAGCGCTTTAGTATAGGTAATTGCTAAAAATAACATGTGATTCACACAGGTAGGCCGGAGCGCTATTCAAATTGGGCAAGCCACTGTAAACAATCTCTATTAACCCAATGAACACTTTAAGATGTTAAACATGCTCACGCTCGGAGCAAAATACTTTTCTTTCTTTGTAGATATTAGGATGGGGACAATAGCAAGAAACCAAATGCTAATGCCAAGATGATGATTGATGAGTACAGAGAATGCACATCAAAGTTAATTGGAAAGACTATATTACCGTGAAAAAACAAAGGGCTTCTTCATTCATTGGCTTACGAGTAGAGAGTACACAAAACCAAACTACATAACCAAGAAACAAGAAGAAAAGTGCTTTGTCAAATGAAATACATCGATTGATAGTGGACATAAGACTCACAACTCACAATACATCGAAGCAGTTTCTTCATCTGGTAAAATATAACTGCAAACAACACAACAACATTCCTAACAAAAGGTACAATATATATACATATTCCCTCCTAAAAGAGATTGCATGCCCCTAAAACCAACCTGTAATCTCCATCTCACTCACTGCAACTAGTACTTGCCAACTCTACCTCCTAACAAAACGAGCTAATGCTCTTTCCCTACACTACTAGGGCGTATCAACACAGAGTCTACACAGACACCGCCTTTGGTGTGAGTACAATCGATCTGGGTCATCGAATATTTGACCTTGATCAAAGCATGAGGATCGTCAACAATAAAGTCTCCCACATGGTAATTGACCCAGTTTCCAGGGTTGTCCAAGTAATATTCTGATACAGCCTGGTGACCATTAGAAGTTGTAAGCTCAAACTTCACTGGTTTTATGTTCCAGCCATGAACATGCTCCGAATTGCATACTCGGCGACCAAGTCTCTTGGAGGATCTGCCAAGGTGGAGCCTAAAGAAGAGGCTATATTTGCCTAATGGAAATTGAAAGTCAAACTCTCCATTAACTTCAAACCACCAGGTTTGTTGGAGATAAGCCACTGTCTGAAACCTACACAATTTAATAACACAACACATCAAGTTCTTGAATCTCCTATCATTTCAGATTTTATGGAACAAGAAAATAGTATGACCACAATAGAAACATTACATATCAAAAAGGGGCAAGGCTCGCAAACTGGGACAAAGATACACAATTGCAGCTCTTGCTGGTTTCCTGGCTCATATCAAACTCTTAACATAAGGCCTAAAACAATAATGAACATATCCACTATGTACATACTCACCTTGATTCATCAATCGCTATGAAATTCCAATATCTTCGATCATCTATCCCTGTAATCGATAACGCCTTTGAAGAAATCGACAGATGAATACCACCCTTGGTCTTATCTAGCCAAATTTGCTACACAAAACAAGAAAAATTCCATAACAAATTAAACTAAACTCATGTAAATGCATAAAAATCCCATCTTCTCATAGGTAAACAAATAAGCAGTATAGCTTAGAGAGTAAAGAAGTACCTTTGTTCCATCATCAAACGAAATAGACTTGCAAAGCGTGGTATAGATATCCCTCATCCCTGAATTCTTCACCATAGACTTTTCATCGAACACCTTGTCCACAATAAACCGGTAATTCGTGGGCAACTTCGATTCCCAGATGAAATCGGCCCACGAAGCACCGCGAAAAGCCCGGTTCAACCGGGCCAATTTGCAAATCTCAGGAGGGTCCATGTACATCAAAACCAATGCCACACAGCTCTCTGGTATATCCCCAAGCCTCGGCTGCGCATAGCCCTCCGTGTCCGAAACACCCCCCGATAAATTAGCACCCATCACCCAAGTCCCAGAACCCAAATCCGAAATTATACAAAAAACACACAGAACCCCAGAATCTGTTTCCTGTCTAAACCTTGAGCTTGAATCTGAACTTGTAGATCTTCTGAGATAGGTTTAGGGACAGGAATCCCAACCGAGAACTCAGATTCAAATACATGGGCTTTTCAAGAATCCAGAAATCTGAAATATTACAATCAAATCAACACGTTGATCACTGAATCTAATTGTAATCTGGATCCTTGTAATCTAGGTGGAATCTGAAAGCTCGAATTTTGAGGGAAAGATAAAAATAGGAAAGGCGCTAACTTTGAGGATAAAGATGAGGATTCTGATATGGATTTTCTGAGGCCGAAAAAAGGAGGAGGGAGCAGAGCCTCTTAAACAGCGCAACCTCGTACGAAGAGAGAGAGAGAGGGAGATGGTGGTGTTGTGGGAGTGGCGTGTGATGCACGCGCTTTGGTTTAGCGTTGACGGGGTCCGTTGTGTTTCGGACACGCTGGCGCCGGCGCGTAAGTGAGAATTGGGTTTTTTGTTTTTTTTGGGCAATAGTGAGAATTGGGTTTATGGGACAATATGGCAGTTGATATTTTGGGTTTCTTCAAATAAAATTCTTCTAGTAAATCATGGTTTGGGAAGATTGTTGATGATGGTTATGGATTGGATAAGAATGAATGGATAACGCTCCTTGTTCTTTGTGAAAGAAAAAAAGTAGTGCTCATTGTACGAACTACAAATAGAAACTGCGAATGTCGCTAACTTGAACAAGCAAAACAACAACTTGAGAGGGAGATTATGATTCCATGAACGAGCATAAGCACATAAAAAAATGATAAATATTGGTCAGCTTGTCGGCAACAAAGTTAATTTTCCTGCAAATATGAGTTGAATCTCCCATTTGTAAGTGAGAGGTCGTGAGTTTGACTCACAATAGACTAGTTGGTGTATTTGATAAAAAAAAAAAAGGAAATAAACAATGTAGATTGTAAAATGAGGAGTGTGGATTTCACTCCGCAATATTTAACCAATAGAAGCCTTATTTTGTTGGAATATTGAGTGAAGATGATACTATAAAAGACTTGATGCATGGCACCATCTGATCAAATGAGGTTATTGCTTCTTTTTCTTTTGCATTACTTTTAGTATGTTTCAAAGTATGTGATGTTTTGATTTTTTCAATCGTTAAATATTAGTTTAATTTTATTTTTTTAAATATGAAAAAGTATGATAGAGCTTTCAAATTTCCGAAACTTCTACTATATATTAGAGTATGTGATGTTTAGGTTTCTCGATCGTCAAATTTTCTTGTTCAAATTTGAAAATGTGTGATCTGAGTTTTCTTGTTCATATTAGAGTAAAATTCTTCTTGTAAATCATGTTTTGGAAAGATTGTTGATGATGGTTATGGATAAGAATGAATGGATAATGCTCCTTATTAGTAGTGCTCATTGTACGAACTACAAATAGAAACCGCGAATGTCACTAACTTGAAGTCTATATACAGAAAAGCAAAACAACATCTTAAGGGAAATTATGATTCCATGAACGAGCATAAACACATGAAAAAATGACAAGTATTTGTCAACTTATCAGCAATAAAGTTAGTCTTTTGACAAATGTGACTTTAATAAATGCAATTAAAGAACCAACGTTCTTAAATTGATGAAATATCCTTATTTTGTTGGAATACTGAGTGAAGATGACAATGTAAAAGGCTTGATGACGCCATCTGATCAAATGAGGATACGCATGAGTGACAAATATTGCCTTTTTTTTTCTTCTTATTTTGTTCCAATACTTTTAGTATGTTTCAAATATGTGATGTTTTGAGTTTTTCAATCATTAAATATTAGTTTTATTTTATTATTTTTTTAAATATGAAAAAGTATGATAGAGCTTTCAAATTTGCGAAACTTCTACTATATATTAGAGTATGTGATGTTTAGGTTTCTCAATCGTCGAATTTTCTTGTTCAAATTTAAAAATGCGAGATCGAGTTTTCTACATCCCCCTCCTAGGCCCCCTCTTCCATTCAAACAATTGAACTACGTTGTCCAAAAAAATTTCATCTAAACCCGTAAGAAGAACCGAAGTTGATAAATAACCATATCACTTGGTCATATAACGAGACTCTTCAACATGGGGAAGATTTAGATTTATTAATCTTACTTTTTTCTTAATATTTATTTAGAAAAAAGATGGAGATAATTTTTTTGGAAAAAGGTGTGTCCTCTGGTCTAGTTGAAAAGAGGTGCTAAAGTACTCCAAGAGTCGGTGATGAACATGTCTCCGACAAGTCATCACATGCAAGAAACTTATTATTTACCACAATACTGTATAACAAAATTTGAAAAGGAAAAAAAAAAAAAAGGCGTGTCACCTTTTAGTTTTGATCTATTGGATCGGAGATAGGTTCTCTCTTATAAATTAATTTTTTTTTTTTTTTTATATACAATTGAGGATGAATTTGAAGTCTAATGAATTTTGCAAATGTAGTTCATTGCTTTAGATTCTCCAACGTAGATTGATAACTAGATGGCAACATATGTATAAACTAATTAAAAGAGACCAACAGGTCTTAGTCTGCAATTGTCATGTTCTACATCAATGGATTCAATATTGTTTCAACTAATCCAAAAGCATCAAAACAAAAACTTCAACCAACTACTAATTAAAAGGCCTATCCACAAGAAAATTACACCAATCATCCTCATCAAAAACGAAGATCAATTAAACTAATTATTCAGTCATATTTTAAAACAACAAGTGCTACAATGTAATTATTAAAAAGCTCACCTGTTTTATTGTTTTTTTAGATCCTAACCAAAGGCAAAGGGTCCATCTCCTTTCACAGTTTCACCTGTCAACTGCTTGCTCCTCAACTGCAAAAAGTGTTGAGTTTTCTAATCCAAATTAACTTCCTAATCAACAACTGTCCATGACATAATACCTAATTAATTCATAGGAACCACTACTTTTGTAGATCAAACTAATAAAAAGCAACACTAAAGGTTCCTTTTAATAGAGGACCAAAATGTCTGGTTGTTTCTTTAACAAAATGTGAATCATACAACTATGTATTCTAGTCTAGGGTATAATCCAAGCATTAGCATTCATCGACAAAGCTAATCATGAATGATATAAAATTGGATAGGCATATGTGGAGTTGAGTCAGCAAAGCTTCATGTAAATCCGGTGGTGGCTCTTCTTGTCATGGACACCACAGAGGGAGGGAGGGAGGGAGGGAGGGAGGGAGAGAGAGAGAGAGAGAGAGAGAGGAGAAGAAGATGATCTTATCCATTAACAATAGTAGAGAGCTTTGTTTACATGTGTCAAAGTACAGATTAGTATGTTTACGTACATGTGATTTTGAGTTATTGAACTTTTAAATTTGTGTGTGTGTTGGGTTGTAATCTCAAGCCTAGCCTAAGGAAACAAGGAAATGTATATTTGTTTGAAGAATTGAAGTCATTCTTTTTTCAATTGAGAGGATGATAGGTCTTTTTATTTATATTCAACTGAAAATCAACTGCTAAATCATCTTCGAACTTAGAATATCTTTCTATACTTTAGAGAAAAATTGCTAAAGAGGTTAAAACTAATGAATCTATATCATAATTGGAAATGTTTATTATATACGATGACTGGAAAAATGCCTAGCCTATAAGGAAACAAGGAAATATATATTTGTTTGAAGAATTGAAGTCATTTTTTTTTTAAAGGGATTGGTGCGGCTGCCCTCAAGTCTTGATTAATGAAATTGCAAAATATAAAAAGGGGGGGGGGGGACATAAAGCCTGAACCTCAAATTACAATAAGCATAAAGAGAGTATCTTGAAATAATACCGGGGTTCTCTTCAAAATCTATGTATTCTAATAAGCACCAATTAGCAAAGAGTGTACGAAAAGCTACTCCATTTGCTTTGACATAGCGGTGACATACCGGAAAGATAACTCTATAATGAAGAAGCATCATTAGAAATAGCACAGTTTTCCCACTATGTTGCCGCACAGAAATAAATCCGGCGACACTCAATTTCATCCTGCCACTAGGGGGTTGCGTTTATTTGATCAAGCAAATAGTCCGCCGCCTCGCTAGGCCAGACAAGGCACACTGAGTGTGCATACCGGGACAAAGCCCACTTCGCCCTACCAAAAAGTGGTAGGGAATTATTACTGGCATAGCGCCAATTATAATTAAATATAGATAAAAATAAAAACAAATAGAAAGGATAAACGGGTCAAGGGTCAAAGCCCATACCCAAAGTCCATCATGCCCAAATCAATGAAGCCGAGTGCAGAAATCAGAGCGTAACCATCCGGCCAGCGCCGCCCATGGCGTCCCACCACCGCGACCTTCCGTGAACCATCTAGCCTCGCCGCCCCTCCTCAGATCGGAGACATACCACCCAAACCAAATCGGGTCTAATTGATCCGACCTGAACCCAGTGGTTCTCAAAGATGCAATCATCCGGCCACCTCCAAAAGGCGATCTCCGAACACGCGACAACACCTTGAAGCATCCACCAGGATGACAGCGCTCCTCCCTAAGGCAAGGCAACTCTGGCCCCGCCTTCCAGTCATGAACTCGTCGCAGTCCTTCGTCGTCAAGTCCTCCAAGAGCTAGGGACAGCAACACCCTCATCCTACACCCTACACTCCGACTGGGCCTATTACTATCGGACACAAGGTCCCTTCTTGCCTGTCCGACGACGCCGCTGCCAGGGCGTGTCGTCTCGCAGCGGCGTCGTCGGACCAGGCATACAATCTTGCCGGACAACTAGATGCGGCTCTTGATTTTTTAGAGAAGTGTTTTAGGGTTTTTTATGTAATGTTGCTACTGAAGTCATTCTTTTTTCAATTGAGAGGGTGATAAGTTTTTATATTTTTTATTTTGTTTATATTCAACTGAAAATCAACTGCTAAATCATTTTCGAATTTAGAACATATTTCTCTACTTTAAAGAAAAATTACTAAAGAGGTTAAGTCCAATGAATCTATATCATAATTGGAAATAAACAATGTTCATTCTATACGATAACTGGAAAAATGGTTTGATATGATCTCAGCCAATTGAAAACATTAAATAACAAGGAAATCTAGTACATTCTACTTATTTCATGAGAACTGAAGCTAACTTCTTTGTGTTGTATAGGAAAGCTTTGGAATATTTAAAGCCCTCACCAACTTAGGGCTAGATTTATGTGATAATGGATTCATATATACACAAACACACACACACACCTGACCCTATTTTAAACAAATGTCGAGGTGCTGCAAAGTCATTTGATGGCAATAGATGGCCAATGCTTCATTGATCGAAGAAGTGTTGGGTATGCCTCCTTAACAAGATAAGCGATTAGCATATAATTTTGTAATAGTGTTAAATGCTTGTAAAATGTATTTACTGGATAGCAATAGCAATGAATTGAAGGGGTGCAATGTAATTAATATTAATGGCAAATTAATATATTTTGATTGGCATAGTAGCCACTAACAATATTGATTGGCCTAAGTTGTTTGTGAAACAGGCTTAAGGCTTACTGAAAAGTAAAGGCATGACATTAGTAAATGTCAATTTTGATAATGACAAAGGAAAATCAGCTGATCACTTATCAAATATGTACATGAAAATGTGCAGCGAGCAATTTATGTACATGTGATTAGCTAACGTAGCTAGGTGGTCCAATTGAGCTGAGGTGTAGGTATGCATATTTCTAAAACACTAGAATTCAGAAGGTATTGCCGCATGACCAAGTATTAGTCAAAAAGTGTGCTAATGCTTAGTATTAATGGATGACGGAAGCATATATACCATGGAGTTTATACATGCTTTTGAGATAAGAGACTTCGTCTATATATGGGTGTAGCATCTGTATGCGTTTACAGTTTTACTGGCAATGTATGTATGTGTGTGTGTGTATATATATATACAGATCCTATCGAGAGCGGAGCTCCGCTTTGAAATTAACGTGTGAAGTTCGAGTTTTGGATCACTTTTCGGTCGCATATCCACATCTCGACCGTTCAGTTTTTAGGTACTAGTGTATAGATCATCTCTGCAAATTTTCAGCCAAAATGATGATCGTTAAGGAATTGATAACTGCCTTAAAGCTAGTACGGTTCAGGTTGACATATATATATATATATAGATCATCTCTGAAAAATTTCAGCTAAATTGATAGTCGTTAAGGCATTGATATATATATATATATATATATATATATATATATATATATATATATATACGGAGAGGATCGAGAGCGGACGTCCGCACTTTCGCTAAAGTGCGGACGGCAACGCAGCAGCACGGCTCGGGGCGCGACGGAGCGGCGGAGCATGCCGGACGGAGGCCAGGGGTCTGACGGACCTGTCTGCAGTCGGGTGGAGTCGCCGGCGACGAGGTTGCAGCGATGCATGTCCGGTTGCAGTTGCAGGTCAGGTCACTGCCCAGAAACCTGCAACCCCGACCTGCTCCGACTTCAATCGCTGCCCAGACACGTCTAGGAAGCCTCCGGCCTCCGTCCGGCAAGCTCCGCGCCGCCGTCGCTGCCTGGAACAGCCTGCTGCGTCGCCGTCCGCACTTTAGCGAAAGTGCGGACGTCCGCTGTAGATCGGGCCTATATATATATATATACAGATCCTATCCAAAGCGGAGCTCCGCTTTGAAATTAACTTGTGAAGTTCGAGTTTTGGGTCACTTTTCGATCGCATATCCACATCTCAACCGTTCAGTTTTTAGGTACTAGTGTATCGATAATCTCTGCAAATTTTCAGCCAAATTGATGATCGTTAAGGTATCTAACTCGCTTAAACCAATGGACGGACTGAATATGTCAACCTGAACCGTACTAGCTTTAAGGCAGTTATCAATGCCTTAACGATCATCAATTTGGCTGAAAATTTGCAGAGACGATCTATACACTAGTACCTAAAAACTGAACGGTCGAGATGTGGATGTGCGACCGAAAAGTGACCCAAAACTCGAACTTCACACGTTAATTTTCAAAGCGGAGCTCCGCTCTGGATGGGATATATATATATATATATATATATATATATATATATATATACAGATTTTATCCATAGCGAGGCCTCGCTTTGAAATTTCAGAGCGAGGTTAGGGTTTAGGGTCACTTTTTGGTCTCATATCCACATCTCGACTGTTAAGTTTTTAGGTACTAATGTATAGATCATGGGTTAAATACTGCTTACTCCCTATACTTATAGAGTTTTATCGTTTCAGTCCCTGACCTTCGAATTTCACCTAAAAAGTCATTGAACTCCCAATTTTCTCCCAATAGGTCCCTGCCGTCAAGCATCCATCAAAAACTCCGTTATCTTCCCCTAAAAAGTCTATTATACCCTCAATTACTTTGAAAAAATATATATTTCTCTTCCTCTCTTTTTTTATTGTTTATTTTTTTTTATTTTTACCTCTTCTTCTTCCGGCTCTCTCGCCTCCTTCTTTTCATCTCCTCATCAAGATGGTTCCAATCCACATACCTTCAAGAGGTGAAATGAAAAAAAGAAATAAAAGAGAGAGAAAAAATAAATAAATAAAAAAGTAAGTGAGGGCATAATAGACATTTTCAGCAACTTTAACAGAAAATTTTGACGGCAGGGACCAATTGGGAGGAAATTGAGAATTCAGGGACTTTTTAGGTGAAATTCGAAGGTCAGGGACTGAAACGATGAAACCCTATAATTATAGGGAGTAAACAGTATTTAATCCATAGATCATCTATGCAAAATTTCAGCCAAATTGATAATCTTTAAGATATCTAACTCACTTAAACCAGTGGACGAACTGAATTTGTCCAACCTAAACCGTACTAGCTTTAAGGCAGTTATCAATGCCTTAATGACCATCAATTTGGTTGAAATTTTGCAGAGATGATCTATACATTAGTAGCTAAAAACTGAACGGTCGAGATGTGGAAATGCGATCGAAAAGTGACGTTAAATTAGGAGTTGGCCTTAGGTGAAATGTCCAATATACCCCTCTGTTATTTCTTTTTCTCTTTTTTTTTTTATTTTTTCTTTTTAATTTCTTTTTCTCCTTTTTTTTTTCTTTTTTCTTTTTAATTTCTTTTTTTTCTTTTTAATATCTTTTTTGCTTTTTCTTCTTTTTTTCTTGTTCCTTTTTAATTTTTTTTTCCTTTTTAATTTCTTTTTTGCTTTTTCTTCTTTTTTTCTTGTTCATTTTTAATTTCTTTTTTTCCTTTTTTTTTTTTCTTTTCATTTTGCCTACTTTCTCCTTCATCAACCCACCAATCCCATTCCAATCAAACTCCACAGCCCATTTGTTTCTCTCCCCAAATTGAAACCAAACCCAGCAAAGACCTAGCTTGGCGGTGCAGAGATGGACATCGAGCAAAAGCAAGAGGCTAGGAGCTGATCGATCACTTCTTCACCTTCTCTGAAGCCATCTCCCTCTGTTGGGATCCGCCCTCGCCTCGATCATCGCCGACGCCATCTCCCAAACACAAGCATATCCCAATCAGCTCGAAAATTCGCCACTAAACCACTCCCCTCTTGTTTTCACAGCCTACTTCTCTCTCTCCCACTCAAATCTCACTTTCTCTCTCCACATCAAGCCTCAATTTGGAAACTTTTCACTGAAAACTACCATTTTTTCAGACCCTGAGGTTTTTGGGTCTTGCTCAAAATGGTGATTTGGATTTTGCGTTTGGTTGAAATGATGGTTTTTGATGGCCAAGTTGACCAAAACCAGAAGTGAAGAAGAAGAATAGTGATGGAAAAGGAAAATGGCCGTCGGCGTGGCCGCGTGGAGAATAATAATTGAGGTTTCGGGTCGATCTGGATTGGTTCGCCGACGTGGCGCTACCGATGCAACAGGATACGATGGTCATTAAAAAGGAAAAAGAAAAAAGAAAAAAGAAAAGAAAAAGGAAAAAAGAAATTAAAAAGGAAAAAAGAAATTAAAAAAGAAAAAGAAAAAAAAAAAAAAGGCCGCCGGCATGGAGAACAAGAATTGGGGTTTCGGGTCGATCTGGATTGGTTCGCCGACGTGGCGCTACCGATGCAGCAGGATACGATGGTCATTAAAAAGGAAAAAGGAAAAAGAAAAAAGAAAAAAGAAAAAAAAGAAATTAAAAAGGAAAAATAAAAAATAAAAAAGTAAAAAAGAAATTAAAAAGGAAAAAGAAAAAAGAAAAAAAGAAAAAAAAGAAATTAAAAAGGAAAAAGAAAAAAAAAGGAGAAAAAGAAATTAAAAAGGAAAAAGAAATAACAGAGGGGTATATTAGACATTTCACCTAAGGCCAACTCCTAATTTGACGCGGGAGGGACCAATCAGACGGAAATTTTAACGTTAGGGACTTTTCAGATTAATTGAGAATGTCAGGGACTGAAACGAAAAAATAGTCATAGTACAGGGACTAAAACAGAATTTAATCCTATATATATATATATATATATATATATATATATATGTTATCATGCACTTTCAAAATGAAGTGAGGTCAGCTAAGTTGAAAGAGTAATTTGTGCTGACACGTTTGTTTACATATACCCTAGATAACCACAGAAGACAAAGTAGACCTTAATAATGGTAGATCATGTAAAGAACTCATAGACATGTGCTGTGCCGTATGTTTATCAAGCTTATTGATAAGAGGCAAGAGTTTAGCAGCCTTAGGGTATCATGCTATTTGATAAGTGGCACCAAAGTAAGAGTTCTGCTATTTGTAAGTATTGGAGCATATTGCTCGGTTGCTTACTCAGAATGTCCAAACATATAAACAGCCCCGGGAGTAAGACAAGGTAATTTAACTCAAGCATGGTATGGTATATATATGACATATACAATAACATGGCATCAGTGTGCATGACATCTGGGACGCAGAAGCTCAAGTAGGACCTAGTTAATAACTTGATATATATGCATACTTGGTTTGGACAGCCAGTTTCAATAGATGAGTATGTGTCGAAGAGCAAGTAGAGATGGCACATGCGACCAATGACAAGGTACCAGAACGCACTAAAGTATGAATCTACGTGGTTTTGTGCAGTAGCCACATATGCGGTCATTCATATGATAATCAATACCACAGATGAGTGAGAAGCATGAAAGAACTTATCTGGGCTTGGTGATTCCTTGATACCATGGTCTAGTTTGGGAGCATAAGCTTCAGAGAATTGAATGGGTGTTAATGCTCGTGATTCAGCAGTAGTCAAATTCCGTTTAACGTTGGTCCTTGTTCGGACCGCTAACTGAGATGAATATAGTGCTAGCGTCACCTGTTAAGTAAGAGACACAGGCCGTCAGAGGGGGAGACCGCGGTTGGCGGCCTTCTCAGCTCCGATGCCTAAGTCAGTTTATGTATATGTATTGACAGAGTAACGTTAGATAAGATAATTAATGTGTATTTAATGAGGAGAGAGATGGACCTTTTATAGATGGGGAGGAGACTGATCTCTTCCTTGCTTTCGATGTGGGACTGATGTGCATTAGGTCTCAGCTTGTGATGCCTTAGCGAGGTGGTTTTGGCACGGCGCGTGGGGGCTCGTTAGCGGTGATCTAGGTCTGAGCCTAAGCTCAGGTGATAGCCCGCCAGGTGGTGTTCCCGGAGGCATCACTCATGGCGGTGCTAGCGCCTCTGGCGGCATCATGGGCATGGCTCATGATAGCTAATTATGCTTAGGCAAATGACTATGTAAGTACAATGGGTGTTTGCGGGAGAGCAAATATGGTGCCCAGAGAAGATAGATTGAACATGGGTGCCCCAAGTAGATGATGATTTTGGCTTGGTGTACGATGGTGGTGGCCGACGTTCAGCAAAGGGAGAGAGATTGTCGAAGGCTTGATCTGAAATTGATTGGAAAATTGAAGACGATTATCAGATAACGCCCAAACTGCTCATTCAATTCGATCATGACCTGCAACCAATGGGTGAACGCTGAAGATGGAGGGTGTGCAGAGAAGATTTTGGTGTGCGGTGCGTTAAGACTGTGTGCAATGTCAAGATTGTGTTGTTGCGTCAGGACTGTCATGGTGCTTGATGCTGGCGGTTGGCGGAGCTTGCGCTGGTGCCGAGCAGCGCCCGTTGCTGGTGCTGGCGGCACTTGCTGTTGGCGCTAGCGGCGGTTGGCGGTGATCGTTGATGTTTGACGCTGGCGGTGGTGGTGTGGCTGTGTGGTCAGTGAGGTGACCTAGAGCGAGCGAGGATGCTGGTGTTAGCGTTCAGCACTTGATGCTCTCTAGCCTCGCTAGCGCTGGCTGCTAGCCTCTACGTTGGCCTCCGCTACGCCGACTGGCAGTGACGGGGTGAAGCCGGTCTCTCTATTTATTATTATTATTATTATTATTATTTTTTTTTTTTTTAATTTTTTTTTTTTTTTATAAAAGCAAGTTGAATCTACTGGCGTTGTTGACGCCTGGAGGTGAAGGTCTGTCGTCCGCTAGGATTGATGTAGCGATATCGAGGATTGGGGCTAATGAGCTGCTGCCTGGCGCTAGTGATCGCTGGCGCTTGCTGATAAAGTTGGGCCTTGCCTGGCGGAGCCAACTGGGGAAGGCTGGGTGTCCAGAGAGAGCTTGGCGGAGTAACGAGCCAAGGAGAAAACTTGTAGCGAGGGCTCTTTGGCGGAGCAGCAGCTTGACGCTGGCGGTGCATCATGGTGACAACTTTGCAACCTCGTCAACCAAAAGTCACGAGGTAACGAGAAGATTGGGTGCCAGAGCCTATTTTTGGGTGTCCAGAGTAAATTGGCACCTTAAATTATTATTTATTTATTTATTTATTTATTTTTGTGGTTGCTGCTACCGCTTGGCATTAACCGAGCCAACTTCTCATAAAGATATTTGAACTTTGAGCTGGCGGAGCAAGTTTCTCGTGTAGAGAAGCCATTTTTCTTAGGGATAAAATCTGTTTAGTCCCTATAGTTTGCCTCTCTCATCGTTTCAGTCCCTGACATTCTAATTTAATCTAAAAAATCTCTGACCTCACAATTTCCCTCCAATAGGTCCCTTCCGCGTCAAATTAGGAGTTGGCATTGGGTGAAATGTCCAATATACCCCTCTGTTATTTCTTTTTCCTTTTTAATTTCTTTTTTTCCTTTTAATTTCTTTTTTCTTTTTCCTTTTTAATTTCTTTTTTGCTTTTTCTTCTTTTTTTTCTTGTTCCTTTTTAATTTTTTTTCCTTTTTTTTTCTTTTCGTTCTGCCTACTTTCTTCTTCCTCAACCCACCAATCTCATTCCGATCAAACTCCATAACCCATCTGTTTCTCTCCCCAAATTGAAACCAAACCCAGCAAAGACCTAGCTTGGCGGTGTATAGATGGACATCGAGCAAAAGCAAGAGGTTAGGAGCTGATCGATCACTTCTTCACCTTCTCTGAAGCCATCTCCCTCCGTTGTCTCTTAGCGGATCCGCCCTCGTCTCCATTGTCGCCGACGCCATCTCTCAAACATAAGTAGATCCCAATCAGCTCGGAAATTTGCCGCTCAACCACTCCCCTCTTGTTTTCACAGCCTACTTCTCTCTCTCCCACTCAAATCCCACTTTCTCTCTCCACATCAGGCCTCAATTTGGAAACTTTTCACTGAAAACTACCATTTTTTCAGACTCTGAGGTTTTTGGGTCTTACTCAAAATTGTGATTTGGATTTTGGGTCTTGCTCAAAATTGTGATTTGGATTTTGGGTCTGGTTGAAATGGTGGTTTTTGATGGCCAAGTTGACCAAAACCAGAAGTGAAGAAGAAGAGAAGAAGAATAGTGATGGAAAAGAAAAATGGCCGCCGGCGTGGAGAACAATAATTGGGGTTTTGGGTCGATCAGGATTGGTTCGCCGACGTGGCGTTACTGATGCAGCAGGATATGATGGTCATTAAAAAGGAAAAAGAAAAAAGGAAAAAAAGAAATTAAAAAGGAAAAAAGAAAAAAAAAAAAAGGAAAAAAGAAATTAAAAGGAAAAAAAGGAAAAAAGATATTAAAAAGGAAAAAGAAAAAAGAAAAAAGAAAAAAAAAGAAATTAAAAAGGAAAAAGAAAAAAGAAAAAACAATTAAATAGGAAAAAAAGGAAAAAAGAAATTAAAAAGGAAAAAAAGAAAAAAAAATAACAGAGGGGTATATTGGACATTTTAACTAAGGCCAACTCCTAATTTGACGCAGAAGGGACTTATTAGGGGGAAATTGTGAGATCAGGGAGTTTTTAGATTAAATTAGAATGTCAGGGACTGAAACGATGAGAGAGGCAAAGTATATGGACTAAACAGTATTTAGCCATTTTTCTTATTACCGCCAAGGATGAGGCAATGTTGATCAAACTTGGGCATAAGTTGCAGCCAAGAAAATTGAGTTGATGCTTGCACTGGGAAGTGAGCAACAGATTTAGATAACTCAAAGAAGAAGAGAAAAAATTTCTTTGAGCTCCATTAAGCTGACTTAACGCATGGTAAGTGACGAAGCCATTATATTGGCTTCTCACATACAGTGCCAATGTTACCATTAGGATCCGCAGGGGTCTAGTTAACGTTAGAGAAAGAGAGATAGAGAGTAAGTGAGACACAAGAGGTTGGTCTCCCGCCTTAGCAGGAGACTACGTCCACTTCAAGTTGACATTTTTTCCATTGGGTAATACCCGCGGGTAATATACCCACCCAGCAACCAAAATGGGTAATACCCATGATACCCATACCCAGTCTTTTTTTTCGCGGGTATTTCCATACCCACCCATCGGGTAAATGGGTACCCAACTACCCATCTGTTTGCTTTAATTTTTTTTTTTTTTTGCTGAGAAAAGCATCTCTAAGAATAGAAAAAACAAAAACAAAAAAACCATAAGAGTAGATCTAGGATTGTGGGAATACTGAAATCAATTCCTTCAATTATTCATCATATGTGATTGATCAGATGGCTCTCGCTACATCACCACTCCTGCACTCCTCTCAAATCCTCGTCTCCGATTCTAGAGGGTACACCTTGCCGGTGGCCACCGAGTTCGTGAAGAAGATGCGCGCGTAGGACTCAACCACCACCGCCACCACTCCCACCGCACCGAGAGCCACCGGCGCATTCTCTGTGACGTTGATGGTGTCGAAGCCGTAGACGACGAAGATCGGGAGCTCAATTTGAAACCAAAGGAGGAAGAAAGAGAGTTTTCCATCAACAACAAAGATCTAGAGCTCTATTCGAAATTAAAGGAGGAATGATTGAAGATCTGGGATTTTGAGAAGATGAAGATGAATCTGGGAGAAGATGAAGATCTGGGATTTAGAGAGACGTGAAAAATTTTCTTTCTTTTTCTTTTTTTTCCTTTTTCATCTTTTTTTTTAATCATAAACTTAATTTTGATTGACAATTGTAAAAAAAAAAAATGTGTAAGAATATAGCTTAATAAGTTTTGATAAAAAACAAAAAAAAAACAGTTTAATAAGTTATATGGGTATGGGTACCCGCGGGTATACCCATACCTGAGCGGGTATCCAACACCCATTACCCATTTACCCGTGGGTAATTTACCGCTACAAATACCCAAATCTTTTTACCCAAATAGAACAGGTACCCGTGGATACCCATACCCGTGGATTTTTATGTCATCCCTACGTCCACTTCAATATTGCATTATATGTGTTTGGGCCTTGCGGCCCAACATAATTATAAGAGATGTAATGGGATGGTCTCTAAGTGGGAGGAGGGGTCCCTTTTATAGGTAAGGGAGCCCCTCTTCTTTACATCTTCTTCAATGTGGGACAAGAAGTCCCATTTCTAGTCCTCAAGTCCTCAAAGTATGTTGTGAAGGCAAGTTGGCAAGGCCGGGAAGGTTGCTTCTAGGTGAGGTCTTGGCAGCCTTCGACTACCACAAGGTAGGTTAGATGTCGGGCCACAGGATGTATGTCGCTGTTGGGCTCCACCATGGCTTGTGGGTCCTCTAAGAGGGTGTTGCTTATGCTTGGTGACAGAGAAAACAAGCTTGCTAGTAGAGGTATCTACATTGGCAGTTCTAGGAGCAAAAGAAAATTCCAGATTGTGTACATACTTGCTGCACTGATGTATATCCAACAATAAGTTGGCATTTTCATTGAGGTCAAAATCTTCTTCCCCAATCTCTTGTATTGCAACCTGGCAATTATTCTCAAGGCATGCTTCTTGGAGGCTACGCTGCCGTAGAAAATCAATGCCCTCACGAATTGCTAGTAGCTCCACTTGCTTTGGAGATGAAACATGATGTACACACTTTGAAAAACCAGCTACAAAAGAACCATCTTTTCTTCTGATCACTCCACCAATGCCTCCAATATCTTTAGAAGGCAAGAAAGCTCCATCAACATTGATTTTGAGCTGTTGTCTTGATGGTGGAGTCCAATGTTTACCCAGTTTGGCTGCTTTGTCTTGTGGCTGTAACTGCTGCATTTGTAGGAATTGGTCATACCAAGTGAAAGTGGTAACAACAATCTCTTGTGCACTCTTGAGCGTATCATTCCACAGTTTACCATTTCTGTTTTCCATAGAGCCTATAGTAGCATAAGTAGCTTCTCCTAATTTTCTTTGTTTAGATGGTGGCCCTGATGCAAAACCCAATCTTTGAAACTGCACGGCAAACAACTAGCAACTGGAATGTTTGCTGCGCTAATAGCTTCTTGTGCCATAGGACAGTGACACAACACATGGCTATTTGTTTCCCAAGCTTCACTACATAGCAAACAGTTTTAAGGGCCTAGTATATCCCTTGTGACTCAAGCTTTCTTGAGTAGGCAATATGTTGTTTGCAGCCCTCCAGAGACATATTTTCACTTTGCCAGGAACCTTTGTGTTCCAAATTTTCTTCCATAGAACCTCGAATGGATTTCTAGATGAGGTAGAAGTTAAGAACTCTCCCATAACCTGCTGTCGAGCAATCCAATATGCAGACTTGACAGTGTACTTTTCCATTCTTCTCTGGCCTCCATCTATATCGATCTTCCCCTGCAGTTCTACTCAAAGGAATACTGAGAATTTTTGTAGCTACCTCGGGTTGAATCAAATACCCGAGAATTATCATCATCACCTTGCTTGGAAGCTCTAGATTGTATCCTCTATGCGTCATCTTCTGAAGTTCTAAAACTCTTCAACATATCTCCCAAGTTGATAAGAATGTATATAATTTTTGACGATTAGGTAAGCAATTACGTACTACCGGCTGGCTTAGATTGCGAAGTTCCAGCAGCTCCGTTAGCTCCATTGTTACTGGGAATATAACTCCCAAGTTTATTTATGTTAGGCCTAGTTTGGATTATTATATATAAGATAAGCAGCAAAAAGTATATGGTAAAATTGAGTAAGTTTCTTTAAAAAATTTAACAATTTGATGACAGATTATATAAGATGACCAGAGTTAACTTTATAAGCTGAAAAATAGGGCTGGCCTTTTGAGCCGTTTGGACCGAACCGTACCGATTTGAGGCCGAGTCAAACTGATTTGGACCGAAATATTCAGCTTATCAATATTTTAGCTCGGGTGAGCAGTATCGAGAATAGATTTACGCTCGGCTATGGTATCAGAATTCTCATACCGACCCATGTATATATATTTTTTTTAACGAAAATAGGTCAGCCCTTTCATTAAATTTAGCAAGCAGTACAAGAACGAAACACCCCTATGGGGTCGACAAAAAGCAATTGTCCCCTTAAAACCATAAGAAACCCTATTCTAGACAAATAGTGCCCCATATAGTCCTAGTACACCCACCTTTTAGGAATTTCACGCACCATTATTCTAACAAAAACCAGAAACGACCTCGAAGCAGGCATAAAATGTAATAACTAAGGCACTGGTTTTTGAGACCCGAAATAACAAAATTAAACTAAATCACGCATAGAAGGTGAATCCTCACCTTCTATCACGCCCTCTGCAACCGGAGACTCAAACTCACTCTCCCTAGACCAGGCTAGTCCCAAAGCCCAACTAAAGGCCCAACAACCTGAAACCTGAGCATTCAGCTGCTCCAGCCCGCAAGCGCCACCGACGATTGTATTGTCGATATCGGGCCAGTCATCATCGTCGTCCCAGCTTTGTACAGCACCGTCATCCACAATCCAGCAACAGTTCGCAAGTTTCGGGCCACCATCATCGACAACTCGCGCGGCCGCCAAAGAATACCGACACCATATGAAGATCAAAGCTTCCCAACCAGGACTCCTTCGATCCTCCTCCCCCACCAGGTGGCCGCATGGCTCATCTCGTCCCCCAGAGGCAGCGTCAAAATCCGGCCGAAACCCACGCTGTATCACCGCATCTGCAGTAGACCTTCGATCCCGGCTTCCAACACACAGCTCAGCCCAGCCAACCACCATCTGACGATCTCCGACGATTGCACCATCAGAGCCAACCCAAGTATATGAATATACATATACATACCGAACCAATATGCAAAATGAAATAAATTTAGTAAGAGGCGAAAGTGGAACCTCCCACCTCTTTCATAACAGCCCTGCACCTTATTGTTAAGGTACAGCCCTGCACCTTATTGTTAAGGTAACCAAATTGGGCCGTAGTCAGAAAGATCATCTTTGAAAAATTTGGAATGCAATACTTGGGTTTGTAGTTGCTTCTACACTTGTAATGGTCAGCTTTAAAGTTGTTTTCTGCTCTTGCTGATCGATCATCAGATTTTATTCACATTCATTGTTTTTCATTCTAGCTACAAAATGATCAACATCAGGGGAATATAATTTTCTGACATTGATCCAGTTAATATATTGATATTCATTCCCCTCAAAAGAAAAAAAAATTAAATGCGCTCCCTATTGGTTATAATTCATACAATTTGGAACAATTTAGGTCAGTGCTTCTTTGATGCTAAATCATGTTGTGTTTCATTTTCATATTGATCATTGTCATTTCAAGAATGAATCGTTATAGGGACAACGAAACGTACATCTCCATGTCCACTTAGACCTGTTTTCTTGTTTAAAAGTAAACTTGGGCATGGACTTGTCACCGTAGTTATAACTAGAGTGACATTATTTGCAGCTGATGGACATCTTCAGGGTTTAGAAATAAGGGGTAAAGCTATGGTATGTTAACATTTCTCATACATCAACTATTTTTACCACTTTAAGGACTTATGTTACCACTTTGAGGACTAATATTACTATTTTAGGGACTCATACGGTAAACTAAGAAAATTTACCACTTTAAGGACTCATGTTACCACTTTGAGGACTAATATTACTATTTTGAGGACTCATGTGGTAACTAAGAAAATTTATCACTTTAAGGACTCATGTTACCACTTTGAGGACTAATATTACTATTTTAAGAACTCATTTGACAACTTTTAAGGCAATTGTATACATGTCATACGTTAACACATTGTAAAATTTTTCAGAAAAAAGTGGCCGGTTCCCCACTTCCCCTTTAGTCTCGAACAATATTCTTTGGTTTTCTTTTTTTCAATCTTTAATGAAGTAAAAAACATTCAATTGAATATGAATCTTACAACTGCAATAATTTCTAGGCTTGCAAATCGCTAATACATATAAAAACATGGTACGCCGAGATATTCTTCAAAATTTGCTGAGAAGTATGCAAACTGACGCTGTTTTTAACAAATACTCACTTGTTCAATAAAAATTCTTTATCCCCTGGAAAGCTCTTGAAATTACCCTATAATAAAAGAAAAAAGATAAAACATTGAAACACACACTCATAAATATCCAACGAGGAGGGGGAGATCTATTATTAGGGAGAATAAAAACACAAGAACTTAAGGAACCCGGATCGACGTGTACGTACGTACGCCTCCTTTTGGAAGCACGTACTATTTGGATCGAGAATAGGAACAAGTGTCGAAATAGATTTGGAGTCGGAAGTATTGGACTTAATATTAGGACAAGTACTGGGAGTTGATCCAACATTGGAACTAAGAGTTAAACTGACAGGAGCTCCGGCACCATGTTGAAGTGCAAAGGCTTGATTAGGTCTCTGCATTATAGGAGGTTCAGCAGTATGAGAAGGTTCAGCAGCTCCCTCATCTCCTGAAATGCTATTCTGATCTAGCATCAATCTAGAATGATCTCCACCAACAGCTGCGTAAGTTGGTGAAGGTGAGGTACAATATAGCACTTCAGCAACTAAGCTTTCCCTCGGAAGTAGTTGAGTAGGTCGGACCTCAATTGATGCAGGATTTAAGAATGGATGCTGCATTATCATGATAACAAGAAATTAATAATAAAGAACATGAAAGTAATAAAGATTTTTTTTTGGTCTGAAGAATACTACTATGCGAACCACGTACGTACATGTTTCATTAGGCTTAACTACGTTCATATGATATAACACATTAACATAACGCAACTAAAGTGAAAATCTGTTCACCTGAAGCAAGACAAATGTGGGTAGCCTCGAATCTTGTTGTTCCCTGTCACCCATGAGACAAAAAAATATAATTAGGTAAAGATCAATGCCATATAAGATGGTAGATATATCTACGAGATTTTAATCGACTTCAAACTAAATTGGTCGATTAATTTAAAGATAACATCGTCTTTAGCATACCATTGAAGACACTCTTGCAAAAAGTTTTTCGCATGAAAAGAAAACTTCTTAGGCAAAATATAATTCGACCAGCTCTCTCTTCGCCATGGATCCTTTCCGGTGGTCAGCTCAATCATAATGCACCCAACACACCATATATCAGCAAATCTGAAGAATGATAAACTTGATCAAACTACATTAGATGTAAAAACGTGATCGATCATTATTCGATCACCACTATCTGGTATCGGATACGTGCTCCTTAACAAGATTCCAGCAGTTCAATTACAACTCTGTTCCACTGTCAAAATAACATGCGTGCCTGAAATAAGGCTAAAATACACGATTGTGCTTACGGGTCCAGATGAGGCGGGGGAAGAAAGATTTCAACAGAATGTCTGTATCCAGATGAAGACTGAGCGCCCAAAAGGTTTGACTACAACATTAATGCACCCCTCAATTAGCTACATCATATATGTATAGTGTGTGTGTGTGTGTGTGTGTGTGTGTGTGTGTGTGTGTATAGTAGAGACATAGTACAGCTAAAGATAGAAATGATCAATTACATGTGCTGATAGACCAAAATCAGCAAGCTTAATGTCTCCAAAAGCATCAACCAGGATATTTCTTCCCTGTAGAAAGTTAATAAATATCATATTAATATATTCCACTTACAGTTAAGGAAATTAAAGTGTTGGGGGAAAAAGGTAAAAGATCTCGTTGATCATACCACTAGGTTTAGGGTGTAAGGAAAGAACCTTAATATTCCCGTGCACGATTTTACGTTCATGTAAATATTGTAGTCCCTGCAACAACTGAATGGTGAATCTTCTTGTTTTCTGCAAAAGAGGAAAAAAAAAGTTTTAAATGACTAGGAATATTGTAGTCTAACGTATACACGTATATTTCGATCGCATGAACTTACTGTCTCGTTGAACAGTCTTAGTTCCTTCGAGCAGTCTGATTTGCCCCAGAATTCCATCAGGATACACAAAGATCCCGCCACTCTCCTCGTTCCCAAATATTGCTACAAAACCCAAACATCAGAGTAAGTGACAGATTTCAAGAGTTGAAATAGATGCAAGAAGTTCTTATTTACTAGATTACCAAAAGGAATGTTTGGCCGGTTGGCCCACTAGTGGGTTGAGGCAGTGTAAAATAAAACTTATTGAGAAAGGTGATAATATTTGGAAGTCTACTCTGCTTAGGAGTGCCGGGAAGGAAGTTCTCGTTAAGGCGATTGGTCAAGCTATACCTATATAAGCAATGAACTGCTATCTGTTGCCTTAAAGACATGCATTCGTTCACTATCGATCACTAGTGTTGACAGCATAAAAAAAATATTCTCCTTACTCATGACCCAATTACCGAAAAATTCTAAGATATCTATTTGTATGTGATACACACATTTACAGATATGTTAACAAATTTGTTGTCATTGTGGTAAGGAGAGTCATTTTTTGGGTAATTTTAATTTTATTCGAAGTAATTATTCAACCTACGATATTTTTACAAGTTTGTGAACAAATTATTGTCAATGTGATAACTAGGTTCAATTATATGTGAATAGTGTAAAAGGAATGTAGTAACTTAATTTGTTGTCGATGTCGTAAATTTGGTACAATTAAAATATAATTTTGGTTCAATTAGATGTAAAATTAGTGTATGAAAAATATCTCAGTACCATAGACAACTCGGCAGCAAATCCTCTACCCCTTATTTTCCTGTCTCCATCCGTGTGACCCATTCGTTTTATGACACCTGTTCATTTTGATTCATAGAACTTAACTCCGTCAAGTCTTATGTTTTAATTTCAATTAATTATTCAATATCATTTTTATCCTTCTTCCACTTTTGGTCCGTAGAGTTTCTCTCGTTACCGATTCCGAGCAAAGTCGACCGACAGGACATCGAAGACACATGCAGTCCTGTGCTAATCATATGAAGTCAAACCACATATTGGGGTAGTAAGTTTTACGTGTCACCATGAAACCCACCTTAATATCTGCACCCTAGCCAATCTTCTTATTCTCTCACGGCATACTTCTATGACATCTCTATTTATACATCTAAATTTTGAAGGCCACTATGAAAATCTTTATATAATTGATTAACCAAATGTAGTTATTTTCCTAACCCAGACTTAAACTCACAATTTTCTTGACCACCTCAAACTATTTATCCTGATTTAGATCAAATTTTCAATTGAACTCTCGGAGCCACTTCACCATTTGACAACTTCTCATTCCACTAAGGTAACCATCTAATAGGAGGTTTTGTGGTTTGATTGCTGTTCTAGACAGGTGGTGGTTTTGTGGTTTGAATGCTGGTCTGATCTGGGTAGATTTTGGGCACTTGATCGCTGGAATAGTTTTGTCGGTGGTGGCGTTAAAGAATGCAATTGTGGCGGGGATGGTGATTGTTTAAGAGATATATATTTCTAAATGGAAAGAACTTGGCTGACCAGCCCTGGTCAGCCCATCCTGACCACAACCACTAATAACTTGACACCTGTTTTTTTTTTTTTCCCCTCTTTCCCTTTCTCTTCTCCTTCTTCAGTTCTTCCTCTTCTCCACTCCCATGGCTGCCCATCGACTCTGCTCTACTTCGATCTCATCTCCGCCGTCGCTCTCTCAGTTCGGTGTCCCTTTCTCTTCTCCTTCTTCAGTTCTTCCTCCTCTGTTCTCCTTCCTCTTCTCCACTCCCATGGCTGCCCATCGACTCTGCTTCGATCTCATCTCCACCGTCGCTCTCTCAGTTCGGCGTCTTGGTAGCTCAATGAAGTCCATGGTCGCCACCGCAGCCCAGAAGCCACTAGAGCCGCTCCTCTGCTTCGATCTCATCTCCGCCATCGCCGAAGAGCCCAAGGTCCCGCTCCTCTGTTATTGTGGAGATGGTGAACTGCAGGAGTCGAAGAAGGAGAACGGGGGGAAGAACTGAAGAAGGAGAAGAGAAGGGGAAAGAGGGGGGGGGGGGGGGGGGGGAAGACAGATGTCAAGTTATTAGTGGCTGTGGTCAGGATGGGCTGACCAGGGCTGGTCAGCCAAGTTCTTTCCTTTCTAAATTTACAGCACTCATTTCATGCACAGTAAGCAACGTCCGCCTCTAGAAAATGGTTCACATGGGCAATGAAGTCGCTTCCCCAAGTTTTCATTCTAAATTTGAAAAGATTAACCTAGCTATGTGTAAACACCAACCTCATAATTGGCATCTCATCGACTCATCTGCAAAATCCCAGTAAGCACAAGAATTTTGTCTCTCTCAGGCAAGTCCTTCTTCTCTTATGTGTTTCTTCTATATATATCTGTGTGTATATTTGAGCTTCTAATATATTTCTAAATTTACTCTTTAAACACTTTGGTTTTACTTTGGTTTTTAATTTCTAGGAGCAGCCGTTAACGGTGTTAAGCATACGTTTGTTAAAGTAATAGGTGTTATAAAACGAATGGGTCACAGGGATGGGACAGGAAAATAAGGGACAGAGGATTTGCTGCCAGACAACTCCCCCTAAAAGAAAACTGAATTTCATATCAAAAAACGAGATCCATTAGTTTACATCCTAGTAATTAAATAGCTTAAACACAGATGAAAATGATGGTGATTGGTGAACTGGCCACCACGTTATCAGATCCTACTTACAACAATATTTGGATGAGACAGCAATTGTAGATTCCTCACTTCATCTTCCAGCTTCTTAATCTGAGCATAGTCATAGCATTGAAAAATTTATAACCATCAATTATTAATACCAACAAAACAAACAAAATAGACATGTCTAGTAAGGAGAATTCTTGGGTACCTTGGTGTTTGTCATACTCTCATTTTGTTAAATATTTTGGACCATTGGATTAGTAATATATCCAATGGTTCAAAATATTTAACAAATTGGTAACTTGTTTAGCCCTTAGCCTTTCTAATTTTTTTGGTAACACAAACTACTAATTGAATTGAAAACAATAAAGATAGTGAAAACAATAAAGCCAATTAATGTTTGATTATCAATTGACAATTGACAATTATGATTTTTCCTTTTTCAAAAAAAATTAAAAGAACCTTCTATCTTAGGTTCACTGAATTACTTTTAGTTAAATAGTCTATATTACTAATTAATTTTATTATTAGTGAATTAATGCTTGTTATTAATGGACAATTACACAATTGAAAATTACGTTTTTTCCTTATTAAAAACAAAAACCTTCTAACCTAAGTTCGCAAAATTAGTATTAGTTAAGTAATCTTTATTACCAATTAATTATATCATTAGTAGTTTTCTTAACCAAATATAATTTTTTTTACATGCATTTTACCACAACGACAACAATTAGTGTAAAAATAAATAATATTTGTTTTAAATGTAGTCAAATGAGAACCTACTTTAGGACTTATTTACTCAAATTAGAATCTACTTTACTCTACTGAAAACCTATTACAATTACCACTTTTAGGACTTAATTACTCAAATGAGAACCTACTTTTCTCTAACGAATACCTTATTTACTTTAATGCGGATTTTTTTTTTTTAATTACCACATGTGTCCTCAAAGTGGTTACATGAGTCCTCAAAGTGGTAAATATTATATAAAATAGAACATGTATGAATCTTTATGTTTTTATCATTAGTGAAATTATTACTACAATGACTACACATTTTATCACAACCCACAACACTTGATGTAAAAGCGGTAACTTAATTTTGTTCTATTTGTAGTAATTACTCCACCTAAACTAATGTACTAATTTATAGACAATTTAACAAGTATGACAACAAATTTGTTGTCAGAGTGGTAAATCTTTATGTTTTTATCATAATGGAATGATTACTACAATGATTACACATTTTACCACAATCACAACAATTGATGTAAAAGCGGTAACTTTTGTTCTATTTATAGTAATTACTCAACCTAAACTAATGTACTAATTTATGGACAATTTAACAAGTATGTGCAACAACAAATTTGTTGTCAAAGTGATAAATCTTTATATTTTTATCATTAATGTAATAATTACTCAATGACTACATATTTTACCATAACTCGCAACTATTGGTGTAAAAGCGGTAACTTTTGTTCTGATTGTAGTAATTACTTCAAAAACTACACCATTTACAAGATTACCAACCATTTTACAATTCCGACAACATTTGTGTTGTGAACATGGTAAAATTAAAATTAGACCAAAAGATATGTAACAACTTAGTATTGTAAGGAGCTTCTCCACTTGATAATCAAGGTTCTAAATTTGATAAAAGTTGTCCAAATATGATATTTACATCTTTGACCACTCAATTACAATAACCACAACAATTGTTGTCATAAGTCGTAATTGTAGTTCAACTATGTGTAATTTATTATTTTGACAATACTTGTTACATGATTTTTAACAATGTTACATATATATCAAGAAAAAGTGTGTTGTTAATATGGTAAATTTTATTTTTAAAAATGACACATGTCGATATTTAATTGGGTAACCTGTTGACCAGTTCAGTAGATTTTCACTATAGTAATTTACTAAAAGTAAAAAAAATAAGGGTATGGCAAACACCAAGGTACCCAAGACGACCCCTGTCTAGTAAATCCCAATCTATTATTGGTGGTCAGGGGGGAGGAAGCGTTTTGACATGATCCCCACCACGGATTAGTCTCTGGACCTTAAAAACCTTTGATGAACCGTGTGATCTTAATTAAAAAAAAAAAAAAAAAGTCATTGGCCGGCCAAATTAATTTTCACAGAGTTTCAGCTGGTCAGATGAAATTGCTTTAGTGTGTGCCGTGAGAATAATCACTAAATGCCTAAAGATGAGTACGGTTATTTATTATTTTTATTTTTTGTGGGGTTTGGGGCGCAAAAAATGATGAGCTAGTTTGAAGGTACAAACTCCCGGTATCATTTGGTAATTAAAAGCAAAACAAACTTTTGAATACTGGAACTCTTGAATGGAAATGGAAAAGAGATTTACGTACATAACTCCAATTTCTTTGGAAATGATAAGTCTTTGGCGCAAAACAATGACTTTCAAATAAAATTTCTGACGCTGTCATGCTGAAGACAAACTCAGAAAATAGAAGAGGCTTTTGCTTTTGATGATGGAGACGAAGAAGAAAAAGAGTAATAAAGATTTTATAGAAACTAGCTAGAAAAGTAGAAAGGAATTAAGCACCATTTCTTTGTACCAAAAAAAAAAAAAAAAAAACTTTGCCCAAAGAAAAAGAAAGGAAGCAAAATTTCCGAACCACTGGCTTTTGAGGAAAGGATCGTGGCTAATCTAGAAATATTCTTGCAAATGAATATCATATAGTTTTATTAGAAAAATAATAAGAACCGGAAGGAGTGCAAGAAATAGCTAGCTGCATACATGGATATCAATATGACTAGTAGTCTACAATGTTAACTGCATGTATAATATTTTATATTTAAGAAACATAATTAAGCATTCAGTTCAAACCTGGTTCTCATTTGAACCATCTTCTGGAATTTGAATCTGTGAAAGAACCAAGAAACAAATCGATCAGAATTAGATAATCCTTGTCAAAGTCAAAACCGAGGTTGAAGCCATTGAGAGGAACTCGTACGTTGAAAATTCAATTAAGGGAAACCCAAACAGAACTGATCAAACAAATAACAAAGTTGACTTGAGTATTCAATTTGGCCATGACCTTCAAAGATCTCAACAAGAAAATGAAAATGAAAATCAAACCAAACTCCGGATGTACTGAGATATGATCACCTTAACAAGGAAGTAACTCCTCGCCAAATCCACACAAAATAACAATCCATATGAACTCAACAAGAACAAAGACGTACATAATGAAAATATACTATACAAACAATACCATCCAAAATCCCCTATATTATACCAATAGCCGAGTAACAATAAAACAAAAGAACAAAAAACCAAGATGAAATGTTTCACCAAAGAAACAAAAAATGCAAACCAAATTAATGAAGAACAAAATAAAGATACTTCAACTCCATATCAATTAAACACCCAAGAACAGCACAAAAGCAATACAAAAGTACTCCACCTTTTTAACAGCAATAATTCTTCCAGAATCATGTATTGCCTTGTACACACGGCCACCGACACTTTCTATAATACGGAAGTCCAAGCCGAAGTCGATCTGAGGTGGTGGGAGTTCTAAGAGTTTTGGAAGGAAAGATCTGAACATCTCGATAATTACTCTGCGTTTCTGATGGAGTACGTACTATACTGGTCTTTGGTGTTGCTATATGTATATATAATTATATATACAGAAACACAAATAGACATGTATGTTATCTATAGATACATATGTATACACACACATCGGAGACTCCCTGATCAAGCATTAGTCATACGCGGGCGTTGATTTGGCTGAGCTGTGATCTTATAATTATCCATCATTGAATATCATGCTTTTCATTTCACTCGTGGGGGTTTCAATTACAAGTTTAATTTAAATTCAAAAACCACTAATTTAAAAAGTTTTTTTGGATAAATTGGAAGCATACTAATAGTATGTCCCGGTTCATAGATCAAGAATAGTACAGAAGACTACTCCAATAATACATTTCTGCTCAGAGTAGTCTATGCCACATAAAAATACCTCGCATTGCAGGCAATCTATTCTACCTAACCTTAAAACGCCGAGCACTCAATTGTGGTACGCTAAAGCTACGCAATTGTGGTACGCTAAAGCTAAGCACTTCTGTACAAGACTTATAGAGACATTCTTATTACTAGCATAGACATAGATGCAAATAAAACAACTAGACATCTATAGGCTCTCGCCCTGTAAAAGGGCCAGACCTCTTAACAAACCAAACTAGCCTAGAGATTGAGACAAAGCCCAAAAGACTCTGTCCCAGGCCCAGGCCCAAGGGTACCAACAACAACACCATAGCAGACTTTAATTTGCCTCTACCAATCATCGCTACTGCAGCCGCCGCCACAGATTCCGGCGGACGTCCCCTCCAACGCAGCATCAGCGCCACCTCCTCTTAGCAACCGAGCACAGATCAGCAGCAACCCGATCGGTGCTGGAACTGGGAGAGAAGAACAACAAAACCCAAACGGCCAAAATCGAGGGACCGATTAGGATCTCTGATCTCAAACCCAACCGCCGCCACAACAACAGAGATCTCCTATTAAGCAAATCCTCGCTCACCGCCGCTACACAGACCGCACCTAGTTCAATCGCCGCTGCAAATCCGCCGGCTGCTCCTCCACAACACCTGCTCCAAACCTCAAAAAAGAAACCCGCTCCAAGCCACAAAACCTACTTCCCCTGCCTCACCTTTGAAACTCACTCGACGACGATAGATCGCGCCTCTGCTAGACCGACGATGAGGAGCAAGCCGTCGCTCTCTATACTCAAAACACTAGGTTTTGCTCCACATTTGAAGGAATTTAAAAAAAAAAAAAAAGGAATTTAAAAAGGATGGTTCTAGTTGGACCTCCAAATTTGATATTTGGACTTCTAACTTTTTTTAATTATTAATAGATTTTGTCAAGTCATATGAAAAGACAAATAAAGACAAAGAGAAAAAAGAAAGAAAAAAAATAAATAAATCTTCTTGCCTCCCCCAAATATAACATTCAATTAAATTGTTTTTTTTTTTTCTGGAATTTCCTTATATTGCCTATATAGTTTTATGATTTACCTAAAACAATTAAGTAAAGATAATAATTTCCATAGACGGCCTGTCATTTAATACAAGAATAAATTAAAAATAATATGATTTGAAATTTTCTTAAACTAAATTAATTAAATATTATGATATAATTATTACTCGATATTCCAACCAAAACCCATCGATAAAAAACAATGGCTAAGCATGTAGCAAATAGTGACAAGCTCGCAGGAGACAAAAGAAAACGCTCTGCTAGGGTTTTTTCCCTAGCCGAGTTTTAGCAGCACCATCGTTGGAGGTGAGCAGCGGTGTTGACACCGAGTTTGGTCGTACGCGGTGGTGAGTCTTACGGCCTCGAGCCCAAGGCGAGGTCGGTGGTTTTTGTGGGGAAACAGACGGGATCTGGACAAGAGTTGCGATTTGTTTCAAGGTGGGACTCCAATCGCAGCACAGAAGCGGATCGGAGGTGGTGTCTTTCTACAGGATTGGACGAGGCTCGCTTCGCCTGATCTCGGCTGGGGGCAGATTTCTGGTTGACTGCGGTGGGAGTTGAAGTAAGGGGTGCGAAGGCTTGGGTTGCCAGCAATCTCTGCTCGAATTTTCTGCCGGATCTAATGGTGCAGTGGACCGGGCGACCTCCGGAAAGGTGGAACGCGGCAGCAGCAGCTTGGCCAATACGGGCTAGGGCTGTTGTCCCTTTTGCTGCTCGGGTTTGGGCTTGGGCTTGTGGGCCTGGGCCTAAACTTGGGCTGATAGGCTCTTCTCCATCTGCTCAGATGTGGGCTTGGTTTCTTGAGCCTGGTTTTGAGCTCACGCTTGGACTGGTTGAGTTTGTTGCAATTGCTTCGGTTATGAAGAGCAAGACCAACCTGTTGCCGAGGTTGTTCCCGAAGAGACCGAGGAGGGTGTTGGCTCCAACCCTAAGGGGAAGGAGCTAGCATTTTTCTAGGTCTCTGCTATTAGACATATGGTTACAAGCCTTCTAAAGTTGGAGTAATCTCTATGAGCTTTTTTCTAAGATGTTTCTAGTTGTATTTGTACCACAATTGCGTACTGGCAGATTAGACTAGATGAATGATTTTTCCTTAGAATAGCGAGGTTGTTCTTGCTTGCTTAGGCTTGCTATCCAGCGAGCGTCCCTTTAGACTTTAATGAGTTTAGTATTGGCTTAGATAGGTTCTCCGGATTTTACCGGACTCTTATGTAAGTGCATGTTAGACTCTGGCCTGTTTTTATGGCTTTGATATCTAATAACATCAAATCCTTTCACAAAAAAAAAAACCAAAACCCTTGAAATCATTCTTCTAGCAAATTCAAAGGGATTCCAGCAACATATCAAGATCAATAACCAACCCTCTGATTAATTTTGGTGGAGGAGATACCTATTTATAAGAGAGTAATATCATGTGATTTTGATTTATTCTTCTTCTCGTGGTTGAAGATCTATCTAGTTGTATCTCATGTTCAAGGGTGTTTTGGTAAAAATAAGGAGGTCTACTTAGCTTTTCAAGTATTCGAAAAAGTAAATTAGAGGTATACTAAATATGGAAAGTTCAAATAGCAAATTTGGAGATCAAATTAGAACCGCCCATTAAAAAATAACACTTTTATCTGATTATGTAGAGATCTGTAACATGGGCAAAGAAAATTATATAAAAGATTGTTGAAGTCTTTATTTATATAATAAAAAATAAAAAAAACTGACGGAGGCCGGTGGCCTTGAATATATGTTTTCCTAAAATATATATTCATTTTGATATGAGGCCATGATAACAAGTCCAAAAAAAAAAGACGACAAATTGTTGCTAATCGTATGATTTCTAGAGGGAATAGCAGTTTGCACGCTAATCATTATATATATATATATATATATATATATATATATATATTATCTCCAACTAATTTCATCATACGTGATACGTAGTTTTAACGTCGGCTTCCGTAGCAGTCTAATTAAAAAGAATGTTCGATGACCTAGATGTTATTGATTGTCTTTTATATTTTGCATGAGACATCAACTGGTTGAAATGGCTTGATAAGCAGCTTCTCGGTTGACTAGATAATATTACAAAATGACTTCGCGAAATTAGAGAGAAAACAAATTGCCGATAGCTCCATTCTCAGTTGAAAAAAGAAAGCGTAAACACTGGGCTTTCTAGATAAGAGGAAAAGGATGCGAAATGATAAGAAAAAAGACAGATGAGTGATTTGAACTCGAAACATCTTCGGATATGAGGAGGAGAAATACGACTAAACAACTCTAGTCTTCTGATTGATTAGTAAATTAAGGAATGCAAAACCTAATTTGCATCTTGAGTTGTCCCCTTATTATCCCATCTCTACGTACTATAGTAAAGTCAAGCCCCCTCTTTTAAGACAAGATCAAACGAGACCGGCAATTTGCCAATTTCTTTCCAAATGAAATCCTTCCATTTGAATATATCAATTATATGATCATAAAAGTCTCTCCATCTGATAAAATGGTGCAAATAAAATATTTGAATAGAAAAACTAGCAACAAGAACTAATGACTGTTTAACGCGAAGGAGAGATATATAATTTCTAATAATTTTAGATAAATCGTCTAAAATTTATTTTATATGACAGCTCATGTGACATGACACATTATTGAATTAAAATTTTGGTCACATTTGTTATAGTATTTATGTCACGCTAGCTATTACATACGTACATAACGTACGTGTATCGTCAGAATCTTTTCATGAATAGAAGAATGATTACGTTGTATGTGATTTTAGTTGCCTAAAATGACTTAAAAGTCTCTGGGTCCACAAAACTTTGTAGAAGAAAAAGATAAGGGAATTAATTAAGTGCTATTAGAAGACTCAGTACTTCCATTATTCTGAACAACACTATTATTAAACTCATTCATTGGGTGAGAATTCAAATTATTCTGTTTTTGATGTGCTTTGGTTGACCAAAATAATTTTGGCTTGGTGCAGAGTTCAGACACTCGCAAAATCACTGTTTACTTTTTTTTTTTTGGGTGCGGACTCGTACAATTTTTCATACAAATAAAGAATATGAAAACAAAATGATCATGTAATACAAGTTTTTGTTTGGAATGAAAGACGACTTCCATTTTATCAAAAACAATGTTACACATATATCTCACTCAAATGGCACGACCATGTCCACTAACTGCACTTATTCAACAGTTGATAGCACACACAAACACTAAAGCTGGCTTCTTTGCAAGTACTTTGTAATTTTGTATTGGAGGGCTTGGGAATATTTACATCCCTGACCAACTCAGGGATTTAGATTTAAGCGACAGTGAAAACATACCTGAGCCTATTAAGTTTAAAACAAAATGGGCAGAATCATATTAGAGGTGGTGCTACAAAGTCATTTGATGGCTTCGGAGGTAGTTTTGTATGGTTTAGAGATTTGGGTTATGGAGATATTTCGATGGGTTCTGTGCTGCTATTCTTGTATGGGATTGTTTTGGTTGGACTGCAAGTTTTCGCCGGCCGATCTGGTGACGTCTCTGTGTCACCCTTGGGTTTGGCTGGTGGCGGCGACGTCATTGCGTCATCTCTCTCCTGGTCGATCTGCACTGTGGTTAAAGCTTGTTGGGCTGTTTGGGCTTGTTTGTTTTCGTTTGTTTGTTCTTTCTCTTTTGGCCCGGTTTGGGTCTTTCGCTTGTAATGTTGTCTCTTGTTGAATAAAAATCCTTCCATCACCAAAAAAAAAAAAAAAAAAAAAAGTCATTTGATGGCATCTTCATTTGTGCTTCAAAGCTTGATTCTGGGTCTATCTCTGACTTGCATTAGTGCTATGGAGCATCCTAGACCATTCTTCATTGCATCAAGAAGGATAATGAAAACCGAAATATACGAATATTCAAATCATGATGAAAAGAGAAACAAAGAAAAGTAAAATAGAAGCAATTACTGATCTTGTTTTTTATTCTCAATTTTTCTGCATCTGTCAATTTTCTTATCACTGTAAATTTGAGGAGTCTGGCAGCATTTTAAACAAAATTCGTAAAAACAAAAGCGAAAAGAGAAATAAAATGAGGTAAAAATACATTCTTTCTGTGATAGAATATGATATTGGAATCTCATTACTTATTCAGTGTTTTTTAAAAGGTATAAAGCCTCATGTATACAAGAAATTTTGTAGGCAACAGTGCTACAGCTAAGCAAGGCAAGCATGTTGCGTTTGGGAGGTGATAGGATCAGGAGCTGATGTGGTTATCTTTGAAACAACCCAGACAAACTCAAGATGCTTTGGAAAACATATTGTGTTTCGTTACATGTTGCGAGGGACTAGATCTGGATTTGGAACCAGATATGGATGTCGCATTGGGACCCGACCAGGTACTCAAACGGGAGTTGTTACTCATGCGTGAACTGTTAGTCAGCAGTGAACTAGAACTCAAATGTGTACCGGAACTCAAATGGGAGCTGGAGTTCAGGCTCACAGATGAACTGTTATTCACACCGGAATTGGAACTCAAATGTGAACGAGAACTGGAGTGGACTGGAGGTCGGGTAGCTTGACTAGCAGCAGGACGTGAAGCAACTGAGTGAACAACGCGTTGTGTGGATGGGGTAACAATGCGCTGCTTGGGAGCAGCAGGGGTAACCATGTGTTGCTTGGGAGGGAGCAGCGGGGTAACAATGCGTTGCTTGGGAGCAGCGGGGATAACAACGAGTTGCTTGGGAGCAGCGGGGATAACAAGCCGTTGCTTGGGAGCAGCAGGGATAACAAGCCGTTGCTTGGGAGCAGCGGGAATAACAAGCCGGTGCTTGGGAGCAGCAGGGATAACAAGCCGTTGCTTGGGAGCAGCAGGGATAACAAGCCGTTGCTTGGGAGCAGCTGGGGTAACAATGCGTTGCTTGGGAGCAGCTGGGGTAACTACGTGTTGCTGGTGGATGACGGTGGCAGCAACAGCTCCAACAACTGTACCAGCTCCAGATGGGTGCCTGAAGTTTTTCCTGGTTATGAATGGATCCTGCATTTGATTGGGGAGAAGGAATATAAGAATTTAGGAAATAAACAGTCCACAGCTGGGATATAACCAGCAGACAAGAAGACACAATTTACAGTGGAAGTGGGCAAATTAGAAGAAAAATCCTAATTACATAAGGAAAAAAATTAGCCAAATTTGAATTACCTCAAGCAACTGGGATGCAGATGCCCTCAAATTTGGTTCCCTGCCATGGGGACCAAAAGAATCATAAGTTCAAGATACATATAAATAGAGCCATCTCTGTTTTGATCTACATGTTGAATTTCAATATTACTCCTACCCCTATGCATAAGTAAATAAAAAAGAACGTACTAATAAAAATCTTAGTACTGGAACTATACTAAATTGAGTTTAGAACAGACAACAGCATTAGCTTACCTTTGCAGACATCGTCTCAAAAATTGTTTCCCATAAGAAGAAAGATTGTCGGGGATTGGAGGAACAGAATCTGATTTCTCCATATGTTTGAGAAAAGAGGCCTGAAGAATGATTCATCAGTGGAAACATATGGGAGAAAACATTTTCTTTAATTTCTTTAAAAAATAAGCAGAATTATTACCCCAGCGTGGTAATTTCCCCTCCAAGGATCTCCAGTGGCCATCTCAATAACAGTGCACCCCACAGTCCATATATCAGGCTTATCAGTAAATCTAAAGAATTATTCTCAAATGTCAGTGTATTATAGTTATCCAGGAAATAATGGACAGTAAATAGATAATGCTGCAGAATTGTAATGATCACCGTGAAACTCTCTACCAAGGACCGCCACTAGTTTGCCTAGGTTACTAGAAGTACTGCTAGGGATCCCAATACCAAATTTCATATATCAAATAATGTAATAGTGATTCCTTTCTTCAATCTCATGAACCTTATTTATCCCCAACAAATAAGCTACTAACATATATACTGTCATTCACTTTGTAAACATAACTGGTACACAAAATGTTGGACCCTATATTTTTACTGGGCTGTATGATTTCAAAGGATACTCATTCCTGAATTACAAGTCTTTTCCATCATGATCAAAAAGACCCATAACATCACATTTTTTAGAAAGAAGAAATTAACATTTAATTGCAATAAGAAGCTAGAAATCATTCATCAAAAACATCACATAAACTCTTTATTCATGTCGCACATCCTTTAATCTAAATGTACATACTTTAGCAGAGAGGCAGTGACCTAGTGAAGTAGGACAATGAAAAGATTGGTATGACTATGGGTAGCTTATGGTCATGCTGAGCTTTAGGTGGTAGAGGTCTGAGTAACTGGAGAATTTAGGAAAAGAAAGTTTTAAGTTGCTGTAATTTGAAGGAAAACAGAGACAGAAAATATAGGGAGGAGAAGACTCAACAATACTCAATTTCAGTCATTCCATTTGTGATTTGCCTTGCGAATGGCGTTATTTATAGGCTTAAAATGCATTTTCCATACAGAAAGTACCAAAAGAACTGTTAAAAAACAAGAGACCCTTTCAGAACTTAGAGACTGTATTATCCTAAGACTCAAATAGACTATTAATAGCAGTAGACCCCAGACTACTCTTATAGAAATTTAAAATTAACTCAATTATCGACTCTTGATTGGTTTTCTTTGCGTAACTTTATAGGACGAGTCTTACAATATCATGGAACTTCTAGACGAAAAAAAGCTTTAGCTTTAGAGTTGGGTTAATCTGCAAGCGGGTAACAAAGCTGTAGGTCTTGCATTACCTAGCCCTCACAGATATGTTAGACAACTAAAATTTTCTCCAATCCTGAAGTTTAGACCACGGCTGTATTAGAAAATCTACACTTCTATTTCTATCCAGTATATGTGGCCTTTGCTTCTCTCAAATAAAAGTCTTTTGTACCTTCTCTGCCTTATATAAAGAAACTCTTAATACTATCACAAGATAATAGAGAACTAAAATGATATATCATCATCATCAAATAGCATGCCTGCAATTATGCAGATCCTTCTGGAGAAGGACTTCAGGAGCCATCCAGAGTTGTGCACCCTAAAATAACCAGCTCTCAGTTAGATATATGCATACTGGAAGTAACACCACATAATAAACACATTATATAAACGAAAAATTAAAGGAAATGAAATTTATGTGCCAGCTCAACCACCTGTTTAGATAGACCAAAAATCCAAAATCTGCAAGTTTAATGCATCCATCAGCATCAATAAGGATATTCGCTCCCTGAAAGTTCATATCATTATGGATATTATCCACTCACAAGTACAGTATTAGGAAAAAAGGAAAAAGACCTTATTATACTAGCATATCACAAGCAGGTAAGGCAAAGTACCTTAATGTCACCATGCGTGATTTCTTTTTGGTGTAAATATTGTAGTCCCAACAACAGCTGCTGCGGGTACGTTCTTATTTTCTGCTCAAAAGTATTTACAAAATTTAGCATTTAAACACCTGCAGATGCAAATTAGGTTTGCATGAACTTACATCCTCATCGAAAGGTCCCTTCATCAAATGTGCTGAAATAGATCCACCAGGAACATATTCCAACAGAATATATGAGGTTTCTTCCTTTGTCTCTGCACCCAAATATTTCTGAGAAACCACAAACGTCAGAGAAGTGAAAGAGGTCAAGAACTGAAATAAATACAAGAGGCTCTACTCACGAGTTCACGACAATGTTCTTATGAGACGACTTTTGTAGAAGCTTCACTTCATCAAGCTCCCTGATGTGAGCCTACTCATAACAATGAAATCACTGATCAGTATCAAAATTAACTAACAAACAGGACATTAGTTGTCATAAGTTCCAAATATTAGGAAAACTTGAATTTTCAGATGTAGAAAGAAGTATACACGGAACAAATAATATGCTATTTGGATCGTTTGGAAAATGAAGAAGTGAGAAGGCTGGCCTTTGATTTTGTAGCGTGTACTTATGTTGCCTATCTGGTTTTTATGTGGAAGTTAAGAAAGATTGTGAGATAGTAATGATGCATATGCAATAGTTCAACTCATGTGTGTCTGATGATCTCCAAAACAAACTCGAATAATGTAATCCACACTTCTTCTGTGGAGTCAACTTTGAGTTCCAACATCACAATCATCATATAGATGGCATAAAGCAGTCTAGAATTTATCAGTATAGTAAACATAAGCATTCAATTTAAGATAGACCAAAATTATGTTTAAAACCAAAACCCGGATTGAACAATGTAAGACACAAAATTGAAGTATTGAACTAAAGGAAATCAAACCGAGAAATAACTAATAACTAAAAAAGAAAAGGAGGAAAGAAACTTAGGACACCAATTCCACCAAAATTCACTAAGGTCACAAGCAAAAGAACTTGAAGCTAAACTTGGTAAGAACACATTTGAGAATCAGAAAGAGACTAACTCCTAACCACAATCCAAATAAAATCAACAAGAACAGAGCCAAAAGAAATATACTCCATAGCCAAAACCCAGCAAAGTAATCCAAAATTATGACTAGAACACAGAATGAAGACCCAAAACGGCAAAAAAGAAATACCTCTTTGACAGCAATAGGCGATCCGGACTGATCCTTGCCCAAGAAGACACGCCCAGAGGAGCCGGAACCGATCAAGGTCAAGTCGTGCTCGTCCCATCGAATCGGAGACTGGGATCCTGTAACTTTGTGGAGAATAGAAGTGACTGCTTTCATTAGGATTACTGAGTTTTGCTGATGAAGTAGTGGTCTTTGGAGTTGGGATATAGACTTGACACTCCCTCATCAACCATCTTCCATGACATTTCGCCATGCGTCGTGTAGTCCGCCATTGAATATCATATTTCTTGCTCATGGCGGACTTGGGTCTTCAACTACAAGTTCAAAATGGTCAGCAGCCAATGATAAAAAAATAAAATTTGATTGACTGCCGCTGGCCGCCATCTTTTGGCTTCCGCAGTAACACATTCTCTGGCCAGCCAAGCAACGTGATGCATGTAAATTTATATTGTTGTCTGGTTAAAATTTTAATTTTTTGTCACACGTTACGGTAATCCTTCAACCCATAAAAGTGAGATTTCCTTACATGTCAAAACCATCCTTTAAAATAGGTCCAAAATGCTTATTATTAGTCCATTACCGAACAAGAGGTTTGTGTAAACCAGGGTGGGACGAGTTGGGTTTGGTTAAGTGAAAATAGAAAATCGCAGGAAACAGAAGTTAATCATACGGAGAAGTATATATATAGCAGACATGAAGGGGTAAGTGAAATCACCAATAAAGTTGGACCGGAGTGGAAATATTCCCAATCTTGAATCGACTGCCTTAACGATTTGAGAACACCAAGTCATATTTCAGCAACTCGATCGTACGTATGAATACAAATCTTCCTCGAGTTAATCTATCTCGAACCGTTTCCTTGAGGGTTGTTGAATGAAACCTTGAAATGCAACTATAGGTGGAGAAGAGGGGTACTTGCAGAAAAACTATCTGATGCCTAAATCAGTGAGAGTATTAGAAGAGTGAAGTAAATTAGAAACTGATGCTTGAGTTGCCATGTAGGAAGTGAAATTTACATTCCCTATTTTACAACTCATACTTCATGTTTCTTTTTCTAGTATCTTAAGTTTTGTCTTTTTATAGTATGGATTGTAAAAATATAATGTTACGATACTAAAAAAAAAAAAAATTAGATTGTAAAATGAGAAGTGTAAATTTCACTTTCCGTGCCATATTTACTCGAAATGATGGTAATTAGTCCTTGCGATACAAGTCTCGGGCCATGACCTGCGGTGCCTGTATCGCAGGTTTGAGCTGATAGCTTGAGGCCACGTGTAGTTGAGTCCAAATCTGTTACGAATAAGGACTTTAGTTTACTTGACTTTGTTTCAGAGATGTGATGGTTTGAGGCTACATCTTTCCAAGCCCGTGATTATATGGGCTTTCTGTATTCGGTACATTCCTAATTTCATATATGTCCTAGTTAAATAATCATAGACCTACAAATCTACAATTGAAAATGTAAGGGAAAAATAAAGGTTTACATATCTGACCGAACTATTGAAGATTTGACTGAACCAAACTGATCGAGTCTGGTTCAGTTTGGTGTTATTTCCTCAAATAATTTTCCTCAGTTGGTGGCATTAGTAGGGATCAAAACAAGTCTAAAATTAGCAAAGTTGAAACTAATGTATGTGCATATGTGACAGCAATCAGGTACCGTCATGGTAGACCTCATCATATATGGTAGTTAGCCTAAAAGGTATTAATAAACTAATTAGCTAACATGTCGCTATAATTGTATGTTTTCAATAATGAATAGCAGTTTCCACGCTTCTCAAGACTCAAGAGGATAAGATTAATCATATATATGATCTCAAACTTAAACCACAGTTTTAACTCGTCTTAGTCCATAATTAGCAACTATACATTATTCATTGTTGTCTATATTTTGCGTTGCTGGCTGAAATGGCTTCATCAGCAACTAGCCAGCAACGGTGACTAAACAATATTAAAAAGGAGACTTTGATATAAAAGTGAGCTATTCTCGACCATAAAAGGAAGGTAATCAAGTATATGCGAAAAATCAACATAGCGGGAAAAATTATGCAAATTTGGAACCTCTCCAAATAAAAGGGGGAAATACGTACTACTAAAAAAATGCTAACTATTACCAAGTTAGGGGGATCCAAAGCCTTTTCTTCAGACTATTTTCATTTATAAGAACAAGTCAATACCCTTTGGGTTAGTCCAAATGGTGAAAGAGGAGTTGGATATTTAGACTAAATGAGAGGTTCGTTTTCCTTTCAATGTGACAAAATAAAAAAATAAAAAAATAAAAAAATAAAAAAATAAAAAAAAAATTATGAAAAAAAAAAAGGACAAGTGAATGATGCTAAATTATCTTATTTATTTATTTATTTTTGTCCACTCACGCTAACGTGTTTTTCAACTACTTCTCCTGGGTCCTTCGGTTTTAAATGCCCAGCTTGCAGGCTAGATTAGTTGAGGTCAGGCGTACATGGAGTTGAGATATAGTCGACAGTACAGCTTCCGCATATTCATTTGATTTATGTTTTCCTTGTTTACCTTAGATTAGAATTGCTCTAATAACCTATGGGATTAATGGAATTGACTTGAGACTTGTATTTGTGAAATTAGAGATGATATGATTTTGGGAGCAGGGTGATTGGTTTGCTAGAAGTGTAATTGTGTGGTATGCAGGTTTTGGGTAGTCCATCTTTAAGAGTGATTCCGCCGAATTTTAAGTAGAGTTATTCCTAAAGTGGGCCCCGCAGAGCACCTCTGATTTCAGAGTGAAATACAGGACAGGTCCTATTACTTACACTGCTGGAGCGAAGAATTTTCTTAAAATAAAATAATTCACTAAATCTCAAACAAATTCTCAAGACCCATGTTACCTAACCTTTTCAATGGTTACAAAAATGCATTATTGCGGTATTGCGGTATTGCCTGTGCGCACATCTGTAAAGGAAACAAACATGGACATGAAAAACATGGGTACTGTGTCGATAAGACGGGTACTATATGTTCCAACTGTGAGGGACAAAAGAAACCTGCATGATTGCGGGGGCTGGCCTAGGAAGTTCCACAACAATGAACTGGTATTAATTCTTCTATTTATAGGTAACCATGCTATTTATTATATGCAAAATGATGTTTACCACGTTTCCTTCAAATATAACCTTCAAAACATATCACTTACTAAGCATTAATATTCTGTTCTTACTAACCCTTCTCTTTTTCTTTCTATTCATCGTGATCGTACTCGTACAATTATTGACAAAAATATATTGAAGGAACAGCATGGAAGATAATGATTGAAATATATGATAGATTGATAGATATTATGTGGTTGCCAATTAATGGAGGCTATGGAGACCTTTCCTGTTTTTATTTTTTTTAAATCTGGGTGAGGTGTGATAACCTGGATTTTTTTTTATTACTTTCTCGAAATTAATAAGGGACCTGTTTGTACAATTTCTTGTTCTTGTGTTTTGATTTGGTATTATTTGAGAAATAGAATTATTTCGGACGAATAAATGCTTGAAAATGCTTTGTTTTCAAGAGCATAGAGGTTGACTTTTTATTCATTATGATTTTGGTGACTTTCTTTACAAAAGTCATAGAGCACGGCGATACGAGTTCGTAGACATGCGACATGCGAAAATCAGAGATCATATGAAGAAGTTATGGTTAGCGGAAAAACTTCTATTTTTGGAAATTTCCTATAAATACTAATTTCTGGAAATATTTTCATAATTTCTGTCTTCGGAAACTTTCCAAAAATATCAAACTCTAATTCGATATATATTGGAATCTCAGCTGTTCAGTTCTTAAGACTATATGAGTAGATCACTTTTGCAAATTTTCAGCCAAATTAATGACCGTTAAGGTATCGAACTAGATTAAACTAATGGAATAACCAAATCTGTCCAACTTGAACCGTTCATGCTTATAATTGGAAATCGCAGTTATGAATGCCTTTATGATTATCAATTTGACTGAAAATTTGCAGGAATGATATACTTATATAAACGTAAAATTTGAAAGGTCGAGATGCTAATATGTGATCTAAAAGTTGATCTAATTAGCAATCCTTTAAAATAGCCAAAAAAAAGATCCCTTACTAGATGGGCCACACACACACATCCCTTACTAGGGTCATCCACTAGGGGATCCTTTTTTTGGCTATTTTAAGATTTTCCTTCTGGGACCTACTTTTTGATCGTATTTCGGCATCTCGACTAGATTAAATCAATGAACGAACCGAATCTGTCCAACTTGAACCGTTCGTGTTCATAACTGTAAATCGCAGTTATAAATGTCTTAATGATTATCAATTTGACTAAAAGTTTGCATAAATGATCTACTCATATATTTTTAAAAACTGAACGATTAAGATGTGAATATGTGATCGCAAAGTGGGTCTAATGAGTGATATATATATATATATATATATATATATATATACATACATACATACATACATTTCTCATATATAGTCCGACCTAGGCAAGATTATGGTATGTTAACATATCTTATACATATCTAAAATGATAATATTTACAACTTTGAGAACTCGTATTACCACTTCGATGACTCACGTAGTAACTTGGAAAAAAGTTCTCATTAAGATATTATTTTAGAGTAAAATAGATTCTCATTTATCTATACTATTATTAAGAGAAAAGAGTTTGTTAGTTAAAATAAATTTTTTTGACAGAAATGACCTTAAAAGATTAAATTTTTTTGAGAATTAATTAAATCACAAAGACAATTATGACATTTACAAATATACTTTTATTATAAAAAAATAAAAACCCACAACTCACTTTTTACTCCCACTATCTTCTCTTTGTAATGATAGTTTTCTTTTTTATTTCTGAAAAAATAAAATAAAAAATACTTGCACATGTAGATGTAGAGCATGTGTGGAGAATGACTAGTATAATATATGTCATATATTAAGATATGTAAAATTTTCCAGCCACACAAATAGTATAAAATCAACAAAGCTTTCTGACGTGCGTGACGTCATTCTTATTTAGTATACGTCAATTAGCTTTTGTTCACCTCCGTCACGTAGGTGACGCACTCAACAATCCATCACGTCTTAATTGTTTAATAAGCATGATTAAATCCACTAATGTCAACATCATCCACCCCTTTCTTTTTCGCCTTTATTTCTTATACAACAGTATCATCTCGTCTTTTACCCTTTGTTGTACACTTTCTGTTGAAAGATCCTTTCTTGTACACTTATAAAACGAGGATGAGTGAGTTCTCGTGAATCTCATACTGGAAATTCATCAGTTGCTCTCTATTCTCCACAATGTAAGCTAGGCATATGTTATTGATATAATTACTCTCTCACTCTCACTCTCACTCTCACTCTCATGGAGTCAACGTTTTTTTGTGATAATTTAATTACTAAAGAACATGCAAGTTTAATCTCCTTGTGCGTGACAGTTAAAGTACTCGATCTAGAGGCAGTGGATATTAACTGTATCACTAAAATCTTCTGACATGTCCGACAGGGCCAATGATGCAGAATCGATTCGGGGGGAGTGGATAGCTACTGTATCATCAGACATGTCCGACCAGGCCAATGATGCTGTATCGATTCAGCTAAGCAGGTTAGTTTGAAAGAACTTTAATCTTCGAATTCTAATCTTGGATTTCATGCACGGCTGCAGGCCACCAATGGTGTTTAGGCCAACTGATATATAATCTCTCTTTGCAATTTAGGTAATACAATTTTAGCAATCACTACATTGACGATATCGCCTAATAAAATAATTAACAGATCTAAAAAGTATTATTTCAAATTCGTCGAAATGTAAAACTGCATAGGCTTTTCTTTATCCCAGTTTGGCTTGGTCTGCTACTCTGCCTCATATTCAAATTCTGATAAATCCTTTTTCATCTTGTGTTTCGTAACACAAGAAATGTGCATTGGCGCCATAATAAGTAGAGAGTACATGCTCCCTTTAGAAGCTTTTGGCTGGACTTGGACAAGGAAGAGTAATATTCTCCTTGGTTCATGTCATTGTGAATATGGCTATTAATTTGGTGATGAACTGATGATTGTCAAATCCTGCTAATTAACTCAAAGTTAAGTTTCTAGCTTATACAAATGGGAAAGTTAACACACATGATGAATCTTTGTTGTGTCTTGTTCAGAAAGAAAGATGGAAAAACTCTTGAAGCACGACATAAGGCAACGCGCTGGTGGGCAACAGTCTTCTTTATGATTTGTGGATTTGCGGTCTTCATTGATCCTTTGTTCTGTTATATCTATGTCATAGACAGGGACAACATGCGCATCTCCTCCGATCCGAAAGCGATGTGGGCATATTTTGGTCTGCGAACAACCATTGATGTCTTTTATTTTATCGATATTATCGTTTTCTTATGTGGAGGTGAGGGTAAGAAATTTGGGGCATGCTGCTGGAAGCAGGAAAATGATCAAAAGTCGACAGTAATCGAAAAATGTTACTTGTTGCGTCGCATTTTGGTCGCCCTTCCCATTCCAGAGGTAAGAGACACCTTTTCGAGTGTTCTCCAATTTTGTTGATGAGTCCACATACATAAAATTAATCGATATTCTCCCTGACTTAATCACTCACATCTCTTCTATATTCAATATGGAGTTTTACCAAAATTTTCAGGCTTTTGCTCTCCATATTTATTTCCATTGTTTTAGATGTTCAATTGTTGCACCATAATCAGATTTTGACTTTTGGCTGAACTGATTGCATAATGTGTACAGGTACTCGTGGTCTGTGCACCATTTATAAACAACTCTGATCCATTTTATGCTATCTTCGTTATTGTCCCTTTCCAATATACGCTCCGGATATTTCTCATCTATGGAGGGGAAAGATGGTCTCTTATCAACGAGACTACACAAGCCATGCTTAAACCGTTGTTGGTTTTGCTTCCATTCATCCTTGCTTCTCATGTAAATCTTAATCTCGTAACTCATATTTAGGAAAAGAAAATTTAATCTTATCTTAAATAATCTCTAACAGCCACGCAATGTTTACTTTCAGTCAGTTTAGTGTTAAAGTTATCAATGTTGTTAGTTATATGATTTATTTGTAAAAGTTTAGATTTTGAATACATCATCAACATAATGAGCATGCTTTTAAAAGATACATGAATAAAAAGAATTGAAAAAAGCACTCAATTTTCTGGACTAAAATTTTCACAATCTTTTTTGGTTAAATTAAGCTCCTAATTTGATCAGAATTCTAAATTACAATCCCTATTGGTTCTTAGCTATTTGGAGCGTTGTGGTACCGTCTTGCTGTGCAAAGACAAATAGATTGTTGGAAGCCACATTGTGAAGTTATTCGAGGAAATAATTGTACAAGAATTAAAGACTTCCAGATTCCAAAAGCGATCAACATCACGCATTTGCAAGCATTGTGCCCTACAAACAGTGAAGATAAAAAAGTTTTTGACTTTGGTATATATCTCTATGCTCTTCAACCTAATTCCACATGTTCATCCAATCTTCTACAAAGGATCTCGCAATCTTTTTGGTGGGCTCTACGGAATCTCAGGTTTGCACGTATAGTTAGAGACCAATTTATATATAAGGCTATAACAATAACGTTGTAAACTTGTAATGATCAATGATGTTAGTATAAATCCATCTTTTTTGTGCGTATGTTGTGTCTATCTAGCCACATTGCAATCTAACAACAAGAACTAATTTTTTTTTTTTTTTGGGTGTAGTTCTTTTGGTGAAAATCTCCAGACCAGCATGCATACGTTGGAAATCTACTTTTCAATTGTGATATCTATAAGTGGCATAGCGCTATTTGTAGTATGTATTAGTGCAACAATAAAGGTTGGTGAGGGATCGATTAGCCTTTGTATGAAATGCATTTATGTCGTCAATTTTCAAGCATGTCCATACAAATTTTTCTTTCAATCTTCAGTATATATTTTCTTTTGAGCACCGGAAGTAAATATACCTCAAGGCAAACAACTAATGAACAGAATCGATTATTGAAGACTTCTTCCCTTAGTTGATACCAGCAGGAAGCCTAGACCCTGTTTGTGGGAGATTAAAAAAAAAAAAAAAAAAGGAAAAATAGTATGTAGTTTTTGTGAAGAACATGTTTAATTTTTTTTTCTTTTCTTTTGCGAATTGAGATTTTTGTCTTTCTTGAATAATTCAGTTTTATATATAGGTTTTTGATACAAGCATTTTATGCGACATTTATTTTGTTAGTCCCTATATTAGTCTATGTTAGTTTGCTTTATTTTTCTCTTTATTTATTTACTTTTGTGTTTATTAGGGTTGAGGAAAGATGAGTAAAAAAGTAAAAGCTTGATGTCCTGCCTAAGCAGCAGACTTTGATGGAGAAATCCCAATTAGATGATGACATGGCGCATTCTGAATAAGTGATGTGGAGAAGATTAAATTATAGGATCAAGAAGTTGATTTCTCTTCTACTTCAAGGAATCTCAAACTAAAAAGGAATTAAAGAGGACTCAAGGAGCAATTTAAAAAGGCTCTCTCTCCTCTCTCCCTTGACTTTTTCCCTTTCTTTGTTTTGTTTTAATTTTCATTCCATGAATAACTTACTCTTTAGTAGTTACGAGCTGATTGAAGTCATAAATCATGATTGTAAACTTGTTATGACTTTAATTAGTTTTGTTTATCTATTGGATGAGAACCTAATTTCTGTTTTTACATATTCTATTTATGTTTACTTTGGTGCGTAGCTTAGTATGCATATCTAGGGCTTAATTGCTAAGAATAATTATTGCATGCGCCTTGTTACGAGGGTTTAGTTGAAAGTTCTAGAGTAGTAAATTGTCTATACTACCAGAAAACTTGTCTTTCATGACACGTAAATTACGGTGCACGTGATACCAGAAAACTTATCTTTTACGACGCGTAAATTACGGCGTGCATATCATGTGCACCATAAAAGATCAACTATTATTTACTGCGTGCAGTTTTCTGCGCCGTAAAAGAATTCTCTTTTTGATATTTTACAGCGTGTTTTCCATGTGCGTCGTATATGTCACATTATATTTACGACATCCTTTTTCGTGAGCCATAAAAGACTTGACTTTCTGATCATTTAGAGTGTGTTTTCTCAGTACATCGTAAATGACTAAATGTGCTAAAATTGGACCCACTCAAATTTTTAGCCAAAATTAATCTCCCTCTTTCATAGAAACCAACGCCAAAATATCTCTATACGTGCCCGTCTCTTGCTAGAGTCCAGATCAAAACTCATTCTTCTCTTCTTCTTCTTTTTTCAATCTCAGCCATTAAAAAAAACCCCAAACCCTCACCCCCTACCTCGATTGTATACTATGCAAAACCCAAAGCGGTATCTTTTTCAGATTTGAATATATGCTTCTATCTCTTCTCTTCAGAGCCGAACTCGCAACCGAGAAAAACGACTTCTCCTCTGCTCAGATCTTTAGTCTTCGTCACCCTTGGCTTTCTCAATTGACGGTCCCACTCTTAGCTCGACCATGCTTTTGTCAGCCTTATTCACTGCGAAGTTGGCTCCAAGTTCGGCGAGGCTCATTGTGCTTATTTTTTATTCCCATTTTTTTTTTTGATCGAAAGGTAGCATCAATTAACAAGGCTCAAAGCCAAACAACAGTACAAGGGACACAACCCAATACAGGCGAAGTTTGCAAAGCATGTGTTTGGCTCCAGTTTTTCTTGAGCTGGTCAACAGTCTCTTTTCTTGCGTGGGCGTGCCAGCACCGTTCGGGTGCGGTCGTTGGGGGTGTCCCTTGACCTGACTTCTTTTGAGCGACTGTAGACGAGGAGAGCACCAACCTCGTCGTGGGGGTCTTCTTTGCCTCGTGGTGAGGACTTTATCTTGTGTCACCAAGTCGATACTCAACGTTGTAGGTCGAGCAGAGCGAAATCACCGGGAAGTAGAGGGAACTTGCCAAAGCGTGACTTTAGCTTAGCTGGTTTGCGAGGGCGTTACCCTTGCTTGGCTGGTTCCGTAACCGTTGTGGTCGCGGTACTACAATCGGCTCCCGAGGAGACTAGGACCGAAGCACTTTGACAGAGGGTTTGGTGGCACTGATAGTCGGCTCCTGAGGAGACTAGGACTTAGAGTGTGATCACCTATAAGAGAAAGAGAAGGAAAGGAGTTGCTCTTAGAGAGGTTTGCTCTAGAGAGAACTTAGATCATCTTAGAGATGTTTTGATGTATGAATGAGTCTTTTGTGGTGTTTTTGGTCGTGGTACTACAATCGGCTCCCAAGGAGACTAGGACCGACGTACGTTGACAGAGGGTTTGGTGGCACTAATAGTCGGCTCCAAAGGAGACTAGGACTTAGAGTGTGATCACCGATAAGAGAAGGAGAAAGAGAGGAGTTGCTCTTAGAGAGGTTTGCTCTAGAGAGAACTTAGATCATCTTAGAGATGTTTTGATGTATGAATGAGTTAATTGTTCTATGTTGTAGCCTCTATTTATAGGTTTCCAAGCAACACTATTTGGCATTTAAACAAATCATAATGGAGCACTTAATGGGATCATGATGGAGCACTTATGAGTTTATGGAGCACTTATGAGTTTATGGAATTGTTAGGTTCAAGCACTTAAACACTAATGGAATGTTAGGTTTAAGCACTTACTGCACCAATTTTGCTGCAGCTATATCTCCACCAAGCATTCAGATTTTGACCATGACTTCTTCATACGAAATATTCCACTATGAGTGTAGATCATCCTGTTAAAATTTCAGGGCTTTTGGTATAATGGTTGGGCCAGAAACGCTGCTGGACCTCTTACAGGTCCAGCTTTCCAGTTTTGCTCTTGCAGAAAATTGGACTGTTTGTTTGAAGGTTTTCCACTCCGAACGGGCTTTGGCACTCTTCATAAGAAATGATCCTTGGGCTGTCTAGAATGGATCTGCAGAGTTTCAGCTCATTTAGAGTTCATTTGGTCAGTCTGCCACCCCTCCTTCCTTGTTTAGCTCGGTTTCTCCTAACCGAAGTAGGAAAATGTGCTATAGTTGACTTTTCATGCTTCCATAGTAGGCTTTATTTAGCCTCTAAATATATATATATTTCGAACTTGTCGACAATATATAGCTTGAGCCACTGACTTTGGCTCAATTTCTCCAAGTCGTGCCTTGTCAGGCCAAAATGCTCATTTTGGGTCCAAATAGCATGATTCACATAGTCAACAGCCAGAACAAGCAAGACTAGAGAAATCAAAATACAAGAAAGAAACAGCTGAAAACATAAAGCCCGAAGCAGCCCAAAAAACATAAAGCTTCTTCTTCATCTCCAACTTGCAGCCGCCATAGCAGATTCGACACCGAAGCTCCTACGGAAATCATGAGCAAGGGTTGGTAACCAAGGATGGTCTGCAGAGGTGAGGATACGGACAGAGCCGCCATACATTCTCCAGTTGACCGATTACGAGAAGATCTCGCATAAAAGGATAACAACAACCAAACCAAAATAGATCTTAGCAAAGAAACCTGAGATCTGAAGAGGTGGTTGCAGAGGAGTACAAACTCTTCCATGGCAGGTCAAGGTAGACAAGAAGAAGGAGATTTGTTCACGGTTTGAACATCTTGAGGAGCAAAGGCAGAACAAAAACTGAGAATGACCATGAGAACAAATATGAGAGTATATCTTAGAGATTCAGATCTAAGATCTAAAAACAGATTTGAACAGTCAGGACAAAAATCAGATGCAAAAGTAGAGGAAAACAAGGAAATTAAAGCGCCTATTTGTCTTCCCTTCTCGGAGTTCGATTTTACTTCGAACCTTTGCTGTTTGTGTCTTCAATCTTCCATTTCTTGTTGGTTTCTTGTTTTATAATTGCTAGAGATGGAAGATATATTATGTGAATTTATTGTTTTATGGAGTAGTTGAATCAATTTTAGTTTATTATTAGATGAATCAGAAACTGGAATGTAATTATATATAGAGGGCTTAAATCTGGTCATGGAATTTGCAATTTATGTGAGAAATTTTGCAATCTATATGATGTACAATAATTATATGACTGAAATTTGTTTACTTAAAAAAAAAAAATTAGTAACATGAAATAATATACAAATTGTATATTTTTGAATATCTTTTTTCCTTTTTAAAACATCATTTTACTGCTTGCATGATATGTATGTCGTAAATGTGCATCTCTTTTATGGCGTACATTAAAGTCATTTACGATGCATAGTGTGATTCATTTACGACATGCAAGATGTGTGCCATTAATGTACCCTTGTTTCATGGTGTGCATATGAGTCATTTACAGTGTGCAATGTGACTCATTTAGGGCGCACAATTGGCACTCTGTAAATGATAATTGTCTTTTATGACATGCCTATTTATGACACACATTTGTACACTATAAATTATCATTTACGGCACACATAGTGGGCTGTAAAAGACCATTTTTCTGGTAGCGATGATAAACTTATTTTCATGTCATGAAAACATATATACATGGGAGTCGAAAGAATGGTCAAATAAGCTTATGTTGAAAGAGAAGAAGCAATTGATGAAACCATATATCGATTTGTGGTTATCTAAGTACTACCTCTCTAAGGATAAGGAAACAGATGTGATCAAAGAGAAAAAGGAAAATTTGAAGGCAGTGATCATGGAGAACATACACAAGCTCAAAGAAAGCAGTGATCTTGATGAGCAAAATATCCTTGGTATTCTTCCCATAAAAGATAAACAAAGCATCATGTCTTTTCTCTTCTCAGCTTCATTGAAGAGGGCAAGAACTTCCTTTTCCTCTATATGAATCAGCTCAAAGTGCGTATGAGTACTTATAATACATGCTTATGTATTATTATTAGGTAATATATATAAATGATTAATATGTGCAGGAGCCAATGTTTCAAACCATAAATGAAAAGGTGCTAAAAGCAATTTGTCAACATCTTGTGCCACTGACCTACACTGAAGATAGCTATATTGTCCAAGAGGGAAAACCACTTGGGAAGATGCTCCTATTCATTCAAGGCACTGCAGTAATCTGCTCCCATGGTGAAACCAGCAGTGGTTCCTCAAGCAACAAGTGGCTTGGAAAAGGGGATTTTTATGGCGATGAACTCCTAAATTAGGCATTCAAATCTCCCTCGTTCTATGATTTACCTATCTCAAGTACGAATATCACTGCCCAAGAAAAAGTTGAAGCATTTGCTACTAGAGCCAAAGACTTTAAGAGTATTTGTTTTAAGGGAAAAAAAAATGCAAACAATACCTGACCTTTGGCCAATTAGTAACTTTCGTACGTTAGCTTCGAAAATATCACTTTGGAATCTGAAGGTAGGACCCCGACCCCACATTAGTTTTTCTGTCTGGTTACCCAGAGGATGGAATTGTAAGAATCACCGAAGAAGCACTCTATTGTCACCTGTCAACCATGAATAGAGGTCAGAGGTGAAGACCGGGCTTGCTGGCCTTCGACTCTCCGGTGCCTAAGTCAGATACATGTAAGAATGTAGACTAGGTAGGAGTAAGTGGAGAGTGATAGATGAGAGGAGAGAGATGTATTTATAGTGTAGGTCAGGATTTGTCACCCTTCCTTTTCCTATGTAGGACTAGATGTGGGCTATCAGAGTGGAGAATGCAGCATTATCATGTGTTGGGCTTTGGGCTTGGTACCATGCGAGGGGGGCTCGACATCCTAAATTTAGATGCTTGACCTTGTCTTTGAGGTTGGCGAGTCTTGGTATTTGATATTTACACCTGGAAGCTAGGTGGTGTGAACAAGTCCCCCCAAGTCCCCGATCAAGAGTTCTCTTGGGTGGGGAGTTTGTTTCTTGTGTAAATATCAAAGTAAGACGAGTTGTTCTTGGAGAATTGCACCTCATCCGATAATAAATCCTTATCCCAACCTCTTGCAGGCTGCCTAACTATTGCAAATCGTGCTTGTAGAATTCCAAATGCCCTTTCAACATCCTTGCGGTACGCCTCCTGTTTTGTGAAAAAATACTTCTCCTGTTCATTCTCAAGTTGTCTGATAGATTGCACCCACGTCGCCCACTTAGGGTAAATACCATCAGTAAGATAGTACCCAAACTCATAAGGAGTCACGTTGACATAATAGTTAAGATGTGGTGACTGACCTGTTATGACAGCATCAAGCAAAGGGGAGCATCCAAGAACAGTGAGGTCATTTTGAGCTCTTGGGATTCCAAAGAAAGCATGCCAAATCCAGGTATCGGGACCTGCCACAGCTTCGAGAACAATTGTTGGTTTTTTTGATTTGCCACTAAAGCTATCCTGCCATTCCACTGGACAATTCTTCCATTGCCAATGTATGCAGTCAAGCGAACCTATCATTCCAGGAAACCCTTGTCGCTCGGCTCTTTATAGGAGCATATCTAGATCCTCTATTGTAGGAGTCTGAATGTAGCGTTCTTGATAAATGGTGACAATGGTATGACAAAATCAACTAAGATTCTCAATGGAGGTTGATTCCGGGATACGAAATGATTCATCTAAGGAATCAGCCAAGCATGCAGTGGCTAGCATCCGGAGTGCGCACGTCAATTTCTGGTGAGGTGAGAAGCCTGGACACCCAGCACAATCTTGTGACTGTCTAAAGTATGGATCCGCCGTCTGGACATGCTCTAACATGCAGAGGAACACTTCACACCTCATCCCATAACGTCGTCTGAAAGTTTCGGCAGGGTACACAGGGTCAACTACGAAGTAATCATTTAACAATTTTTCATTAGCTACCTCACGTGATCAATGACGGGTAGCGCAGCCGGGAACAAAACCACTCCATTTAGGTTGTTGTTGAAGTGGGTTAGTAGCCAACCAGCTAGCTGCTTCTGCCATAATTTGTGTTGTATTTCTTGGCCTCTGTGCATCATATTCTTCATTATCTTCCTTGTCTTCACGTTGCCTCTCATTCCACTGAGAAAACCAGTTCGAATTCATTGCAAAATGTAATGAAAAGTTATAAACTGAACGAATAATTAGAGAGGAGATAGAGGAGATAGTGAGATATGCATCTGAAACCACCATTTTTATTGAGGTTTGAAGCTGAAGATAGAACCGCCACGTATGCATAAAATCTAATCAGAAATCTAGAGAGTTGATCACAACACAACACGTGGCATTCAAAAATCCTATCGATAAATTTGATAAGACTCTGTAATAATTCATCTTGCCACGTTGACACTATATCTAATCGCGAATCTACATATTTGCTTCAGAAGTGGCATGTGGCACTTAAAAAACTTGTCTGAAAATGTTATCAACAACACCACATAAATACCTCATTGAAATATACACCTTAAAAATTAATTTTTTCCTCAAAAATTAACTTTAGTCTAAATTAAAATATTATTAAATTAAAATAAAATCATAAAAACTGAAAAACATAATGTAAAATCATAAAATACTTGAAAGGGCTAAAATTTAGCCTGCCTTACTGGAGATGGTTCACTTGTTCATGAATAAAGAATAATATTTCTGGGGGCTAAATTAAAGCCATGGCCCCAATATAGCTCCCTCTTACTGGAACGCGATTCGAACCTTGGTGGGAAGGACACAAACTCTCCTCACTTCCGCTGGAGCAACACGGCATTTCTGGTTTACTGAAGCAAACAATATTTATATATACTATCTATATCATATTTACAGAAACTTCGGAGGCCCCCGGGAGCCCGTGGCCTGAAGCGGCTGCCCTCAGGGCCGGCCCTGTACAAGTCCCCCCCCCCCCCCCCCCCCCGTATCGAGAACATTTATCATGGCGGGAGCGAGGACTGATCTCGCTAATGAGATGTCATGTGGATATAAGAAATATAGGTGCTAAACATGTAGCGGCATGTGGGTATAAGATTAAATTGTGTAAATAAGTGTATTAAGTATAGCTCAATGGGCAATTTTGTGTGCGCGACATTGTTTGGGCCATTAGGTCTGCTAGAACATGCAGTTGGACTGTGTTTGAGCAAGTTGGGTGTGAGTGAGCTGATAACCGTTGAGTATGTGGGTGTGGCCCAAGCGGGTGAAGCGATGCTCGATACCCAACTGAGTCATAATCCGAGCAAGTTTATGATAAGCATAGACATTTAAGCATGGCATAGTGATGTAACGATTCTCACATGTATATATGTAGCAATGAATCAAGATAAAAGCATGGCATGTGTGTTTAACATGTAATCGCAGTGGAGATACGAGTAACATTGTGCATTTCATAGTCATGCTTGATAATCATGGTGACATTTACAGTATGGTATCCACTCTAAGACATGGTGACTATGCTACTAAAATATCACGTTTTGTAGGCATGCTGAGATTGTTGTAATCAATGAAGCATGTGAAGTATGAGATAAATTTAAATTGGGGAAGCATAAGATAAAACTTATCTTATGTCGACTGGAGGAGGCGAGAATCAGAAGCGGTGTAAATATCCAAATCATGTAGGAGTTGTTCAAGCATGACGCTCCATGTGATCAACAAATGATCATTAATAGCTTGCTTGAGCTTGTGCATATAAGAAGATGCCCGATTGGGTGAGTGTACCTCCTCAAAAATAGGTAAGGAATTAGGAACTTGTTCTTGTATGCAGTTGGAATTTCATGTATAGAAGCATAGTATAGTTATGACTTCATGACATTAATTGACAATTGCATGCTTAAATCTCGCAAGCCACAGGCGAAAGCAAATTATACATGCATCTAAAGACGGATCCATTGTTGTACTGCTCACCCATGATTGTCGCTTTTGGCCTTGCTACTTTGCTGAATTACCCCTGCATTCTCTTTGGTTTTTTTACCTAGCTGATTGCCCCGACAGGTGTACATCTTCACTGGCGTCTAGATGATTTCCACGTGGCTTTGTTTCCTTGCTCCATGAAGAGAGAGAACAATCCAGAGAGAAATCAAGAACGATCGAGACTTCGAGAGAGTCCAAGTGTGTTTCTTTGCTTTGCCCGAAAAGAGTGAGAGAGAGAGAGAGAGAGAAAAGGGTTGGATTTTGATCACCAGAGAGAGAGAGCGAGCGAGAGCAAAATCTGAGTTTTCTTTCTTCTCATTCGGATCCAAAGGATATTTATCAAGCATCAAAGAGTATTCTTTATTATGTCAGTTTTCCAATTGCAATTAATTACTAATATCTTTCTACTCTATCAATATATGATTTATTTTTAATTACTTTTCTTTTGTTGTTCTCACTATTTTGATTGTTTTTTTTTTTTTTAAATGTGATCGTTTTCATTTATATGATCATGTACATCTTCACTCTAACCTTACCCACCTTAAAAAATGTTTCTAAATCCATCATTGATCAAGAATTCGGTCATTTTCAATGTATAAAAAAAATGGCATGAAAAAACATGATATGTTAACAGAAAAACACATTATGTGCCTTCGTCAAAGTAACTGACGAAGAGGGAATTAAGGAATTACGATTATAGCTCAATCAACATTTACTATCATTATTGTAATTGATATTTCCATCGTAATTCTCTCTATATATAAAGGGACTATGAAATGAAATGAGTAGACCAATTCCCATTTTACTTTTACACGTTATCAGCATGCTCAGAGCCAATAGCCAATAGCCAAGAAAAAAGAGAAAAAACCCTAGCCCGAACAAAGAAAAAAGAGGAAACAAAACCCTAATTTCGTAGCCTTCACTGCCGCACATATCGAAGCCCTCAATCCCAGGAGTCCAGAACCTGCGGCGGAACCACCGGAACCGGCCGGAAAACTACCGAATCGGCCACAGGAACTCCCGAATTGGCCTGGTTAGCCTCACTTCAGCCCTGCTCGCCTGCACCGGCGTTAGCCTCGCCTCCTTCTGCGCAGGTTACCTTGCCTCGTCAGCTGCCCCCTCACGCCTCGCAGCCCCCTCGCGCAACCTGCCAGCAGCCCCACAGCATAGGTTAGCCTCGCTCGCCTGCGCCCCCGCGCACACCCGCAACGCAGATTAGCCTCGCCCAGCGCAGCCCCTGCCTACGCGGTTAGCCTAGCTTCCAGAGACTTTTTCCGGCAACCAGCGATTTTTCCGGCCATCGGTGACTTTTCCAACGACTTTTTCTCGACTTTTTCTGGCGATATTTTCCGGCCACCTCCGGCAACCAAATTCCGGCCAACATCGCTATGCACACTTGCATCAACACGCGCGTGCACTAGGATCGTTTTGTTTTCTCGAAACTAAGTATGTTCTCTTTTATTTATTTAATTTCATACTCCAGTATATTTAATTATTTATAATTAGAATTTTTGAGCATGTTTGGTTAGATAATATTGATCATTCTAAGTATGCCTTGTTATTTTATATATGTTTTATTATTCATAGAAATTTGAGTATGCGATATTATTGTTGATTATTATGTGTAGCATATATTTTATTATATATTTGTGAAATTTGAGCATGTACTGTAATTTATATTAGGATTAAATACTCGTTACTCCTCATACGTTTGCATGAAAAACAGTTTAGTTCAAATTTTTTAAATTAAACAGTTTAGTCCTTATTCTTTCTAATTCTCACACAACATGTCCTAAAATGACTATTATACCCAACACTTCTCTCTCTCTCTCTCTCTCTCTCTCTCTCTATATATATATATATATATATATATATATATATATATATATATATATACACACATATATATATATGTGTATGTGTATATGTGTGTGTGTATATATATATATATATAGGGTTAATTACAGTTTACCCCCCTGAGGTTTGGGGGTGTCATCATTTCACCCCCTCTACTTTCAATTTTGACTTTTTACCCCCTAAACTTTCCAATTTTAATCAGCCGTGTCCAATTTCTCCTATTCCGTCCAAATTGGACGTTAAGTCTGACCCTTGAGGGCTAAAATGGTCATTTCAACATAAAAAAATAAAAAAAAATTATTATTATTTTTTTCTTCTGTTTTTTAGTTTTTTTTTTTTTCTGTTTTTTTTTAAAAGAGTTTTTTTTTTTTTTTTGGTCTTCAACCTATACACCACAAGTTATAATAGGTTTATAAAAACAAAAAAAATACTCTAGGTGGGTGAAAGCCGCTCGCTGGTCTACGATATTTGTGATATATCTCCGATAAAGTGAAGAATTTTAGGATATATCCCCAATAAAGTGAAAAAATATTTGTAAAAAATAATTTTACACTTTATATGTAAATAAATATCTGTATATCCCCAATAAAGTGAAGAAATATCTGTGTAAAATCATTTTTGGTCTACATATTTGTGATATATCTGCAATAAATTGAAGACTTTTAGGATATATCCCCAATAAAGTGAAGAAATATCTGTGTAAAATCATTTTTTACAGATATTTATTTACAGATAAAGTGTAAAATTATTTTTTACAGATATTTTTTCACTTTATTAGGGATATATCCTAAATTCTTCACTTTATCGGAGATATATCACAAATATTGTAGACCAGCGAGCGGCTTTCAACCACCTCGAGTATTTTTTTTGTTTTTATAAACCTATTATAACTTGTGGTGTATAGGTTGAAGACCAAAAAAAAAAAAAAACGAAAAAAAAAATACTCTTTAAAAAAAAAAACGAAGAAACAGAAAAAAAAAAAAAAAAAAACTAAAAAACAGAAAGAAAAAAAAGTAATTATTTTTTTTATTTTATTTTTATTTTTTTATTATTTTTTTATGTTGAAATGACCATTTTAGCCCTCAAGGGTCAGACTTAACGTCCAATTTGGACGGAATAGGAGAAATTGGACACGGCTGATTGAAATTGGAAAGTTTAGGGGGTGAAATGATGACACCCCCAAACCTCAGGGGGGTAAACTGTAATTAACCCATATATATATATATATATATATATATATATATATATATAGAGAGAGAGAGAGGCAGAAAAAATAAAAAAATAAAAAGTGAGGGGTATAATAGTCATTTTAGGACCTGTTGTGTGAGAATTAGAAAGAATAAAGACTAAACTGTTTAATTTTAAAATTTTGGACTAAACTGTTTTTCATGCAAAAGTATGAGGAGTAACGAGTATTTAGTCCTTTATATTACTATCTTCTATAATTGTTTTTTTTTAAATGTGGAATTCTAAAGCATGTTTTAGCAAGTTTTACTATTGCTTACTGCCCTATATAATTGTGATTTTTATATGCTATGTTTAATTCATTATTAAACGTGCTATGGTTATTCCCTATTTAGAATGCTACATATAAATTGTGTTTTGCCATGATAATGAAAATTCATGCGCATTATACATACAAACTTACTGTGATAAAGCATGTTCACATAGCATCGAAAAAAAATGTGACCGTTACGAATCTTGGTCTTGAAATCTAATTCATATTCTTGGAAAATAATTCACGTGGATGTCTTTATGACTGTGTAATTTATATATCTTCTCTCTTGTTTATGTAGATGGCTAATCCAACTCGACATGAATTTGACATTTTGGACTCAGAAGGACTTGAGTACCATCGTTGGGTTTCTGATGTGGAAACCGCCTTTGTGGCGAAAGACTACACTGCCACCATCGTAACTCCCACCGACCCCAAAGACAATGGACCGTCTAACAAGGTGCAAGCAAGTGCCTTAATGTTTCTAAGGCGACATATTAATTGATCCTAGCCTACGCTAGGACTACCTTTAGTTAAAGACACCTAAAGAACTGTGGGATGCCCTTAAGGGACGTTTCATGACACTTTGTTCCCAGAACTGACCATTTAGTGGAATGAAATCTGCTTGCTTGACTACAAAAGGGTTAATGACTTCAACAAGGGCATGTTGCGACTAAAGGCACGTCTCAATTTCTGAGGAAGGGAACTCACAGAAGATGATATGATCCAGAAGACTCTTTCCACTTTTCCTACTTCAGCACTTATACTAGTGAACCAGTATAGGCTGGAGTATGACAACAAAAGAATCACAACCTTCAATAAGCTGATCAACCTACTGCAAGTGGTTGAGAGGCATAATGAGATTCTTTTGAACAACAATGCCAGGCCCGTTGGGACAAAGAAAGTTCCCGAGGCTAATTATGGCAAAGTAAAATGTGGAAAGAACCCCAAAGCAAAGGGGGTTGGACGTGCTGATCCCTACCCACATGGCAACAATGCACTGAGTGGAAAGGGACATGGGGGTCGTGGTATGGGCCATGGAGGCCCTCCTAATGTATAGCGCAGAGATGGTGGTGGTGGCCCTAGTGGTCATGGAAACAAGGTGCAAAAGACTTGCTAACGCTGGAGAGTTTACATTAAAAGCATTTGATGATTATTGCATGTCTATTGGGATCGATGTAGAGCATCATGTACCCCATGTGCATACACAAAATGGTCTCGCAGAAGCCACCATCAAAAGACTACAGATGGTGGCTAGAGCACTGGTTATGGGCACCAACCTTCCTATATCTGCCTGGGGTTATGTAATATTGCACGCAGCTTTACTTATTTGTTTCAGACCCACTGCTAGCCAACCATTTTCTACGTACCAGTTGGTAACTGGATATGAGCCTGACATTTCACACTTACGCATATTTGGTTGCGCAGTATATGTGCCTATTGCGCCCCCACAGCACGCAAAAATGGGTCCTCAGAGACGATTAGGTATTTATGTTGGATACGAATCTCCAGTAATTATCCTTTATTTGGAACCCTTGACAGGCGATCTCTTTACCGCTAGATTTGTGGATTGTCACTTTGATGAGATAGTCTTCCGGTCATTAGGGGAGATAGGAAAAAGGATTTTCCAAGGGAACAACATGAATTGTCATGGTTTGTCCTCACTCTGTCTCATTTTGATCCCCACACTTCACAATATGAAAGTGAAGTGAAAAGAATAATCGATCTTCATAACGTAGCAGATTTGATGCCTGATGCATTCACTAATATCGCAAAAGTGACGAGATCACATATACCAGCTGCAAATGTGTCTGCAAGGTTAGAAGTCCCCAACAAGTGAAGTGAAAAGAATAATCGATCTTCAGAACGTAGCAGATTCGATGCCAGATGCATTCATTGATATCGTAAAAGTGACGAGATCACATATACCAGCTGCAAATGTGCCTGCAAGGTTAGAAGTCCCCAACAAGGGGCAGGGCGCCGCAGATAGAGGCGCTGCAACCACACTTAGTGGAGGTGTGGTTGAGGCCGTGGCTCCCCAAAGGAAGAGGGGGAGGTCACTTGGTTCGACTGACACTCACCTAAGGAAGAAGAGGGCGAGTAAGGCACAAACCGATCCATTATTCATCAATGTAGAGAATCCCTCTCATGAGATTGTCTCTGATTATAGTTATGTCCATGAATCAATGCTGGAGGATGCTCCGATGTTTGAAATGATTCCAGAGAACAAAGAAATCTCAACAGATTATGAGAATATGTATGAGTTGATGGAAAGATCTTCCATACACATTGATGATGTATTTGCATACACTGTTGCTCAAGAAATCATAGAGCACGATAATATCGAACCACGCTCTGTTGCAGAATGTCAACAAAGAGCAGATTGGCCTAAATGGAAAGTAGCAATCCAGGCAGAACTAGATTCTTTGGCAAAGAGACAGGTATTTGGACCGGTAGTGCTAACCCCACCAAGTGTAAAGCCTGTAGGACATAAATGGGTTTTTTTCATAAGCGTAATGAGAAGAATGAAGTCCTGAGGTACAAGGCTCGCGTTGTAGCGCAAGGTTTCTCACAACGCCCTGGAATTGACTACGAGGAGACATACTCTTCCGTAATGGACGTTATAACGTTCCGCGACTTAGTTAGCTTGGTAGTTTCCGAATGACTGGAAATGCAGCTCATGGATGTGGTTACTGCATATCTCTATGGGGATCTTGATTCAGAGATATATATGAAAGTGTCTGACGGTCTTACATTACCCAAATCAAGTGACTCTAAATCACGGAGTGCGTTTGCAATTAGGTTGAAACGCTCACTTTACGGATTGAAACAATCCGGGCGGATGTGGTATACCCGTCTAAGTGACTACTTGATTGGGATGGGATATAATAACGATGAATTATGCCCTTGAGTATTCATAAAAAAAAAAAAACAAGTTCCGGATTTGCAATTGTAGCTGTATATGTCGATGATATGAACATAATAGGTATTGTTGATGAAATAAGAGAAATCGCGAGCTACTTGAAATCCGAATTTGAGATGAAGGATCTTGGAAAAACTCGATTCTATCTAGGCCTTGAACTAGAACACCGAGTTTGTGGAATAATAATCCACCAGTCTGCATATGTCCAAAAGATGCTCAGGCGATTTAACATGGACAAAGCGCATCCTGCTAGCACTCCCATGATCAGTTGAAGTTTGGATGCAAAGAAAGATCCATTTCATCTAAAGGAAGATGACGAAGAGGTGTTAGGAGCTGAAATTCCCTATCTAAGTGCAATAGGCGCATTATTGTACTTAGCCCAATGCACTAGACTAGACATTGCATTCTCAGTGAACTTGTTAGCTAGATTTAGCTCAGCACCAACGCAGCGTCACTGGAATGGTATCAAGAACATTTTTCAATGCCTAAAAGGAACCATTGACCTGGGACTGTTCTTTCCCTACAGAGAGACAAGAGGGGCCGCAGATGGAACAGCAATCTCCAAAGGAAATGTTGATAGCGAAAGCGCCACTCACTACACCGAAAACCCAAATAATATTTTGGTTGGTTTTGCTGATGTTGGGTACCTCTCTGAAGAGCCTGCTTACATTTATGAAGATAATACAGCTTGCATCGAACAGATGAAGCTAGGTTATATCAAGGGTGTTAATACAAAACACATATCGCCAAAGTTTTTCTACAATCAACAACAACAGGCTCTCCTCAAGATTCAAGTGAATCAAGTAAGGTCTGAGGAGAATGTGGCAGATTTGTTTACCAAATCATTGCCTAAAGCCACATTTGAGAGACATGTGAAAAACATAGGAATGCGAAGACTTTCCAAGCTCCCTTGACTAATGTAAAGATCAGGGGGAGGTGTAGACATCAGGGGGAGTCTAACACACACATGTCATCATCAAATGTAATAGGTGCATTGTGCCGTTGTGCTCTTTTCCTTCGACCAATGTGTATTTTTTGTCCCACAGGGTTTTTAGTGAAGCAGTAATTCATGCACCATCTTGTCTTTGACTTGGCACAAGGGGGAGTGTTAATGGAAAAACACATTATGTGTCTTCGTCAAAGTAACTGACGAAGAGGGAATTAAAGAATTACGATTATAGCTCAATCAGCATTTACTATCATTATTGTAATTGATATTTCCATTGTAATTCTCTCCCTATATAAAGGGACTATGAAAACATAAGGGGACTGAAGAGACTTTAAACGGACCGTGAAACCAAGAGAGAATAGAGAAAAACCCTAAGAGAGGAAATCTACTCGTCCGGCTGCGCCGTCATGCCTGGGCTGGCCTATGGCCTCGCCGGCGTGCGCCGAGTGTGGCCGGACGGGATGTTGGTGTAGGTAGTTGGATTTTGGGGTCGAGAGGTTTTCTTTTGCCTAGTTTCCAGTTGACGGAGGTGGCTGCACTGGTTTTGGTTTCGGGGCTGTTGGTGATCGGTGGTGTAGGTGGGGTGCGCACCGGATCTGGATCGTGGGTTTGTGGATGGATCCACTCGGATCTCGCTGCAAATCTGGTGGAGATTGGTGCTTGGTTTCGGATCAAGCAGCAGAGGGCAGCGGTGGAAGTTTCAGTGCTGGTTTCGCTCTCCAGGTTACGGCCTCGAGGATTGGGGCGGTGTTGGTGGGGGACGTGATCTACTGGTGCTTTGCAGGCGGCATCTGTTCTACCGCGGTCGGGATCCGTAGGCGGCGGCGGAACGACAGGCAGAGGGCACCATCAGTGGAAGCGGGATTGATTATGTAGCAATCAGTCTGGGCCGGGTTCAAGGCTGGGAACCTCATGGCCAGAATCCGAAGGTGGGCCTGTCATGGGCCTAGTGGTTCTTGGGCCTGGGGTTTTACTCTAGGTCCATTAGAGTTTGACTTTTATGTTAATTGCTTTAGTTATTGTTATTTTTACTTGTTTGTTGTTGAGTTAATAAGTTGCTACCATTATTTGGTAGAACGAGGTGGATTTGGTCCCGGTATATGCACCTTGTGTGCCTTGTCTGCTCTAGTTAGGTGGCGAGTTCCTTGCACTGGCAAATGGTCGCAACCTTCTAGTGGCAGTAACGTGTCTGCTCTAGGTAGGCAGCGAGTTCCTTACTTGGTCAAATGGTCGCTGCCTCCTAGTGGCAGGGTGAAACTCAGTGTCACTGGATGTATTATCCAGTGGCAACATGATGGGAAAGCTGTGCGTATGTAAATTATGTTATCCTGTAATCGAGTTGCAGATCGAGTTATTTTTCCGTTGTGTCACCGCTGTGTCAAAGCAAATAGAGTCGCCAGTAGAGCGCTCTTTGCTAGTTGGTGCTTAGTTGAATACAGTTGTTTAGTAGAGACTCATGATAATATTTCAGGATGTTCTCTAGATGCGTATTGTAATCAGGGGTTTTGGCCCAATGTCCCCCCTTGTATTCGACAGTTTCATTAATCAAAGCTTGAGGGCAGCCGCACCGCCCTTTATTAAAAAAAAAAAAAAAAACTATGAAATTAAATTCTCATTTTACTTTTACATCATACTACTTTTAGCCAACAAGACCTATACTACTTCCCAAGAGATAAGATCAGCATTGAGTAGTGCTGACGAAAATAATAAAAGAACCATGCACGATTCGGGTAAGCATGATTGTGATGTATAACTAGAACTTTGGACGTACAATATGATTACGGTAAGCATGATTGTGATGTATAACTAGAACTTTAGACGTACAATTAATGATTGACAAGTAAGTAATTGAAATTTATCGTAAATAATTAGTCCTACGGTCCTGCCTAATAGTCGATGCCAGCCGGACCACTAGTATAGAAACAACAAAGCTAATTGACGTCATTCTTGTTTAGTAGACATCAATTAACTTTTGTTCACCTCCGTCACGTAGGTGACACACTCATCACCCATCACGCAGATTAAATCCATTAATGAGGACATTATTTTTTCTTTTTCGCTTTTATTTCTTAAATATTTACGCATTTTCAATTGCTAAATGATTATGAATATGGTTGATTTTTATAGACACAATTTTTGCATAGAAATAAAAAAAATTAACGGTTAAAATCATTGAATTTGGTTGTATACAAGTGAAAATATATATATATAATATATATATGCGCATATTTAGACCCACTTTTTGATCACATATCCATATCTCTACCGTTCAGTATTAAGGTCTATATGAGTAGATCACCTCTGCGAATTTTCAACCAAATTGATAATTAAGGCATTCAAAACTGTGATTTACAATTATAAACATGGACGATTCTACTTGGATAGATTCGGTTTGTCAATTGATTTAAACTAGTTCGATATCTTAACGATCATCAATTTGGCTGAAAATTTGCAGATTTGATATATGCATTAGGAGAAAAAAAATAAACGGTCGAGATGCCAAAAAGCGATCGAAAAGCTAGTAGATCCCATAAGAGATTCCTTAAAATGGCAAAAAAAAGAATACAGTCCTTCTCAGGTATCGAACCCTAAACCCTAAGAAGGACTGTATATAAATGGCCAAAAAAAGAATACCTTGGTGGAAGGGCCCTCTATATATAAATCCTCATATTCTTAATTTGAGGAGGTCATCTTTATTCGCTAGAATTGGCCTCAGATATATATATATATATATATATACAATCCTTCTTGGCTAAGGATGTCCTTACCTTAGCTTAGGAACGGATTTCAAGTTTTTGACCACTTTTCGATCACATATTCACATCTTAACCGTTCAGTTTTTAGGTCCTAACGTATAGATCATCTCTGCAAAATTTCAGCCAAATTGATGATCGTTAAGGCATTCAAAACTGCAATTCACAATAATGAACACGAACGGTTCCGGTTTGACAGATTCGGTTCGTTCATTGGTTTAATCGAGTTCGATACCTTACCTGAGAAGAATTGTATGTGTGTGTGTGTGTGTGTATTCTCAGGTATACATTCCTTAAAATGGTATCGAACCCTAAACCTTATATATATATATATATATATATATATATATATATATATATATATATATATATATATATATATATAGAGGATCAAGAGAGGACATCCTTACTTTAAGTATTTGAGGATTTTCACTATTTTACACTAGTATATGACCTAATTCAATGATTTCAACCGTTGATCCTTTAGATTTCTATCAAGAATTGTGTCTACAAAAAATCAACCAAATCCATGATCATTTGGTCACTCAAAAGTTTGTAAACAAATGTTATCCGTTAGATAAAATTAAAACGATCATTGTGCTAATCAAATGGTTAAACGTTTTTCGATTTAGCTAATTTTTTGTAGGATTCATATGTTTATAGGTAACTAGAGAATGAATGGTGTGATTATTAGAATGGATGCTAAAAATAAAAATTAACATCCTCACTTTAAGAGTTTAAGGATGTCCTCTCTTGATCCTCCATATATATATATATAGCCCTTCTACTAAGGGATCCCTTTTTTTGGTCTATTCTAGGGGTAGGGCATTAGACCAAGTTTTCGATCACATTTCGGCATCTCAACCGTTCAGTTTTTAGGCCCTACTACGTAGATCATTTTTGCAAATTTTGAGCCGAATCGGTAATCGTTAAGGTATCAAACTAGATTAAATCAATGAACGAACGAAATCTGTCAAACTTGAACTGTTCATACTTATAATCTTAAATCGTCATTTTGAATGCCTTAACGATAATCAATTTGGCTGAAAATTTGCAGAAGTAATCTACACATTAAGAACTAAAAACTGAATGGTTTAGATGCAAAAATATAATCGAAAAGTTGATCTAATGCCTTATCCCTAGAAAAGACCAAAAAAAGGATCCCTCACTAGAAGGATATATATATATATATTTTATCAAGAGCGGAGCTCCGCTTTGAAATTAATGTGTGAAGTTCGAGTTTTCGGTCACTTTTCGGTCGCATATCCACATCTCGACCGTTCAGTTTTTAGGTACTACTGTATAGATCATCTCTGCAAATTTTCAGCCAAATTGATGATCGTTAAGGTATCTAACTCGCTTAAACCAATGGACGGACTGAATCAGCCAACCTAAACCGTACTAGCTTTAAAGCAATTATCAATGCCTTAACGATCATCAATTCGGCTGAAAATTTGCAGAGATGATCTATACACTAGTACCTAAAAACTGAACGGTCGAGATGTGGATATGCGACCGAAAAGTGACCCAAAACTCGAACTTCACACGTAAATTTCAAAGCTCGGCTCGGCTCTGGATAGGGTTTAGGGTAGGATAGGATAGGATCTGTATATATATATATAAATTAACCCTAAACTCCAACCTCACACGTTAATTTCAGAGTGAGGCCTCACTCTGGATAGGATATATATATATATATATATATATATATCCTATCCAGAGCTCGCTATGAAATTTCAGAGCGAGGTTAGGGTTTAGGATCACTTTTCGGTCGCATATCCACATCTTGACCGTTCAGTTTTTAGGTACTAATGTATAGATCACCTCTACAAAATTTCAGCCAAATTGATGGTCGTTAAGGCATTGATAACTGCCATAAAGCTAGTACGGTTCAGGTTTGACAGATTCAGTTCGTCCATTGGTTTAAGCAAGTTAGATACCTTATCATCAATTTGGCTGAAATTTTACAGAGATGATCTATACATTAGTACGTAAAAACTGAATGGTAAAGATATGGATATGCGACCGAAAAGTGACCCTAAACTCTAACCTCACTCTGAATAGGATATATATATATATATAACTCTAAACCCTAAACCTTAAACCCACTGCAGGCCATAAGGTAGCTAAGCCCTTGTATAGTCCTTCTACTAAGGGATTCTCTTTTACATTTTGTTAAGAGATTCTTTGTAGGGCCCACTTTTCGATCAGATATCGGCATTTTGACGGTTCAAATTCTTAGAACTCCATGAATAGATTATTTCTATAAATTTTCAGATAAATTGATGATCGTTAAGGTATCGAATTAGATTAATTCAATGCACGAACCAAATTTATTCAACCTAAACCATTGATATTTATAATTGTAAATCACACCTAGAGTAAATTTGAGCCCTAAAATTCTCTAAAACCCACATTACTTAACCGTTTCGATAATTACAAAAATGCATTTTGTGAGTGTACACATAGATTCTATTCAGACCTCTCAATTTGCTATTTGGACCTCTTCTAATTTTTGTAAATTCTTTTTTCCTATTTTACCCCTTCTATAAATTAAAAAAAAAATTAATAAAAACTGCATCTTTTAATCATGTGTTCTCCTCAGGACCTCAACAGAGTCAAATTCTCTTTCTTTCATTTGTTCAACCCACCTAAGGTTCTCTATTCTTTTAATATAAGGTCATGGAGATTGATCAACAAGTTTTATTTTTCATTCTTTTTCCACCCAAGCTCTATATAAACAATAATGGCTTCCATAATCATTGACTACTTGTTCTTGATTTTGAGATTGAATTGGGACTTATCAGCTAAGTATGTGGTTGGGTTAAGGTTCAAATTGAAGGCTTGCCAAATCCATATTTATAATTTTATATAAGTTGAAACGATAATCGGAGAAAAACATGATATTGAATTGGGTTTAGTGAGCTCTGTACTTCCTGTGTCTGAGAAAGCGAGAGGTACCAAAATTGGATTGCTTTGCACAAAGAATTGATCTTTATTTTGGTTTTTTGATGCATCAATAATGTTTAATGAGGCAAACATTGAACCATTTTGGAGGGAGGTGCAGTTTTGATGATGATGTGATGATCTTTTCTAAATTGGAATGAAATAGAGAATTTGTTACGCGCAAGAAGAAAATATGGAATATGAAAGCATTATTTGATGAATTCTTTGCTAATTTTGCTGCTCAAAAGGGAGGTTTGGCTTCCCGGATCCATATGCCCAAAGACCAATTCTTGTTGTTTTTTAAGGTCTTATTGCGAGGAATATCAAATAGCTGGGTTTGTGATGAATAGGAAATTTTTTATCTTCTTCTTATTTTTTTAGTGGGTAAAATAGGAAATAAAATTTTACAAAAATTATAAGAGGTCTAAATAGCAAATGAGGAGGTCTAACTAGAAAGATGGGCCGATGCGCACCAAGTCGATAAGACCGGGACTACGTTCAAATGAGAGGGAAAAAAAAAAAAAAAAAACCTGCATGCTTGTCTAGGAAGTTCCATAAGAGGGAACTGTAATTAATTCTTCTAGATATAGGGAACCATACTATTTAGTATACGCAAATTAATGTCTACCACATATTCCTTCAAATGGGAGGAAATCACCTGCCTCAGCGTTTTCTGTCCCTATCCTGTCACTTACATCATAGCTTGACACGTGCACTCTTACATCACAGAAGGCTAACGCTGTTTTTTGTTGAGAATTGAAGGCTAACGCTGTCAAGAGCTTCAAGCCGCACTGGAAGGCGATAAACAACTTGTCATTCCACCCATCCGGGAAGTTGGCTATGACTGGGAAAAGACGAGTGCTTGGCTATGATTGATTTGGTGAGGGGGAGGAGGAGCTTTTATTGCAAGTTAAGGAAGGAGGCTAGCTTGGTGGAAGAGAAGACTGATCCAAGGCCTTTTGGATTCTGAGAAAAAGGTCTTGCTGGGGAAGGGAATATTTTGATCAAAAATGAATTTTATGAAGAGATTATTAATCTAGATTTTTTTTTTTTTTTTTTTTTCATTTAACGGAGCCGACTCTGATTATGTGAGATGACACGTGTCAAAGAAGTTTTGGTGGGACAGAATGGGACAGGCATATTCGGTTAGTGATCTTACTAGTACCACTGCAAGTCTCCGTCCTTCCACAATCACCTTCATAAATGTTCACTTGATGAGCATTAAAATTCTGTTCTTACTAACCCTTCTCTTGTCCTTTTTGTGTATAGTGATCTTTACTAGTACCATTAAATCCATTAATAACAAAAATATCTTGAATATGGAAGATAATGATTGAATTAATTGATAAATATTACGTGGTTGCCATTTAATGGAGGCTATGGAGACCTTTATACTTGGACAGTTGGACTCCGTATGTGTGTATATAATTATATCTCAGTGGAAGAATGAGCCTCACAGTACCAGTGATCAAGTTAAGCTGAGTCAGCTAACCTTTATTTTGCAATCATTCAACCAGTTTCTGCCTCCCTTCTTTTCTTCGATCTTCTATAAAATTTTTGCTCCTCTCTATCTGCACCATGCTGTAAGTTTCATCTGATGTGGTAAAACTAACTATCTCTCGTAAATGAATTATTGATCTATCCAGTGTTGACTGCAGGTTTAGTAAGGCTTAGTTCATGAATACGTACACATGGACTAGACTGGAGTTTGAGATATAATTCTCTGACTTTCTGTTTGATCACTATATATGTATATTTGCATCATTGCATGGAGTCGATATTATTTTGGGCGAATCAAGTAATAAGTTTAATCTCTTTGGGTGTTCTTGACAGTTAACACGGATACATGTATCATTAAAATCCGGACAATATGAATGAGTGGTCAACCAAAGATGCAGTGGCAATTGAGCTACGGTTAGTTCTTTTAACCCTTAAAGGCCTTTAATCTTCGAGATGAAATCAGCTGTCCAAATTCTGTTCCCTCAACATGAATGGTCTACAGAGATTAAAAAATGGAATAAAAAATTAAGAAAATATTTTTTTAATATCTGTGGACCAATCATGTTGAGGGAACAGAATTATGATAGAATAATGGAGACAACTGATTTCATCTCTTTAATCTTCCATCGTTTCAAAACAAGGGGATGTCTTGTATTTGGGTAAGGTGATTGATTAATGAATTTATGCATGGCTGCAGGCCACCATATAAACGGTAATTGATTGTAGTCCGATGTAATTATTCAAATTTATCTACCATCGTTTTGGTATTGTAACATAAATGTAGGCATTTATTAGTTATTTCACTTATGATGATGATCATAGACACGTTGACTAAAACATAAAATGCTAAGAGATCGGCTATCGCTTTCATTGAGCTCTCATATATGAGGTAATATTCTAGCAGATTTCTACTAGGGTTTTGGAAACGGCTCCATTCTCAGGGTCGTCTCGTCCTATACCTAATCCATCCTTATGGATCTCTGGGTAGGCTTTGGCCTGCTGCAGGCCCCTTTGGTGAATTTAGAATTCGGGAAGCGGTCAAGCGGCTGCTTTTTAATCGGGCATGACATGATGGATTTTCTACAGAAGATTGCTGCTTCTGCAGATTCCAGTGATTGTGGATCTGGAATCATAGCAGGTGCGGCCGAAGTGGCAACGCCAAGATGTCGGACTTGTGTTTTGGGTGCGGGTCATGTCCAGACCTGAACCTAGAATCTGGGTGGGCTGTGGCTCCAATTGGGCTTCGGGCTTGGTTCTAGGCTTTGGGATGTTAGTCCTACAGCTCAAAGGGTATGTGTGTTAATGTCTGAGATTTCGCTGAAGCGAATTCTTGTTAACGCTGGTCCAAGTTCGGACTGCAACTGATGGAGTTGTAGCGCTAACGCCACTTGTCAAATGAAATACAAAGGGCGTCGGAGGGAGACTGCAGTTGGCGGTCTTCTCTACTCTGATGCCCAAGTCAGTTAATGTATTTATGTTGACAGAAAAATATTAGGTAAAATAATGGATGCATAATCAATGAGGAGAGAGGAGTGGACCTTTTTATAGGTGAGGGAGAGACTGATCTTTCCCTTGTTTTCGATGTGGGACTGATGTGCTTCAGTCCCCAGCTACTGATGCTTCAGCGAAGTGAACTTGGCGCGGCGCGTCAGCAGTAGACTCGGGGTGAGCCGAAGTCTTGGTGATAGCCTGCTTGGCGTGTCTCCGTAAGTCACACCCTTGCCAGCGGTCAGCGCAGCTGGCGGCAGCACGAGCGTGGCTCATTGTAGCTAATTATGCTCGGGCAAACACTTATGTAAGTACAATGTGCTTATGGGGAAGCTCCCTTTATGTAGGGAGGTCCTAGAAGCTTTATGAATAAAGTGGGATTTGAACTTGGCCTGGTTCGGTTTATTTCTTGGTAGCGTCAAGGTTATTTGATTTTACTTGGTTTATATCCCTATCGAAGGTGTCTTTACTTAAGGTTCTAGACCTTCTAGGTCTCTAGGCAGTTGCTCAATTCAGACGAGCCCAAAATGGGTGGGTTACTGTGTATTGTATGCCTTTCTCTACTTATTTAATGGATTGACACCTCCTTTTGATAAACAAAAAAAATCATAAAACTAAAAACATAGATGGAAATGCAACTAACCCATACATAAACAAGAAGTATACTATATTGACAAAGGTCACGACTAAGATCTAATTATACACACAAGCATGCGGGCGCGCGCGCGCGCACACTTGGCCCTTCTAGTGAGAGATCCAATTTTTTTGCCATTTTAAAGGATTGATTATTTGACTAACTTTTCGATCACTTATCAATATCTCCACCATTCAGTTGTTAGGTATATATGAGTAGATCAATTATGTAAATTTTCAGCTAAATTAATAATCATTAATAAACATGATCGTTTCAGGTTTGTCGAGTTTGGTACGTTCATTAATTTAATCTAGTTCGATACCTTAACTGTCACCAATTTGGCTAAAAATTTACATAAGTGATCTATACATTAGGACCTAAAAACTGAAAGGTGGAGATGTCGAAATGCGATTGAAAAGTACATCCCACAAGGAATCCTTTAAAATAACAAAAAAAAAAAAGATCTCTTAATAGAACAGCCCACTATATATATAATAGCTAAATTTTGTCCATATATATATATATATATATATATATATATATATATATATATATATATTGCTTGAAATTTCCATTTGTCACAAGTACCCATTGATATTAGATGCACAACCTAATTATTTATGTTATGTTTTAGACTTTAGTACAATTTTAATTGATTCTATAATCTTTTTCTCAAAATATTAATTTAATATATGATACCTATTTCTTCAAAAATTTAATTGATTCTATAACTTTTATTCCCAACATTAATTTAATATAAAAATTTGGTTCTATATGAGCATATAATTTATGCAATTTTTCACCAAATTGAAAATCATTAAGACATACATAATTGTAAGTGAACTGATCAACAGAAGTGATTCATTCATTTATTTAATCTAATTCGGTACGACCTCAACCATCACTAATTTGGCTTAACAAAGGGATCCCTCGCAGATATATTTGTATTTTCAAAATTGTTCCATATCTTGAATTAGGTCTAGTAAAAAGACCTGTTATCTATAACAAACACAAAGTATCTAACTGTTCCTATCCTATTTCATTTTAAAAATTAATAATAATATATCTGCGAGCTTAGCAGCAGTTGGATCTCAAGATATCAACTCAGGAGGGAGCTAGTTTCTGCAAAACTCAAATCTGAAACCATTGATTCTACTTTTTAATTAGTAAGATGATACTGTTTTGTTGTATTCTTTCAGTATTTTCGAAGAAGATCGAGGAAAAAGTACAACAGTGAGGGAAAAGCTCACAGCAGAAACTCATCAGGCCAAGAATTGGTGGAATACAATCTTTATTATATTATGTGCATGTGCTGTCTTCAATGATCCTATCTTCTGTTATATCACGGCCATTGACAACGAAAATAAGTGCTTCACGATGAACAAGAATTTGGCGAAGAATTATGTTTATACTCGAACAGCCACAGATGTTTTTTACCTGCTGGACTTTTTTATTTCTAAGTGTGGATGTTGTTGCTGTAGAGGTAGGAGATCATCCAAGTCATGCGTTGCTAAGATGTTATCCATTATGTCTCGCATCTTCGTCTCTCTCCCCATTGCACAGGTACAGACTCAAGACCATCCTTTATTCTGTGACTTTTGGCTTTTTTCGTTGGCAAATTGTAAAATCCTAGTGACATATTTGACATCACAGATCAGTATGTTCAATTATTTCACACTATAGATTGTAATGTTGGCGTTATTTCATTTGTCCAGATATATGCAGCAGGGGGGATGAATGCAGATCTACACCCTTTTATTAGAGAGTATCTTCTTTTCACTTGGCTTCAATATGCATTACGGATTTACTACATCCATGATTGGTTAAAGCGGCGTCCTATCATAGACATAACCCGAGTAAAAAGATGGATCAGACCTATATTGGGTTTTTTTCCCTTCATCCTTGCTTCTCATGTAAGTTTAACTTTTATAAATAGTCTTGCTCACTTAATGGACAGTTTTAAGGGACTATGAGAAATAAATGCATCTTAACTACATGTATTAAATTTAAAAATTGAAAGTATAAGAACTTAAAACTATGTATTTGTTTTAAGCCGTTTGATTCACTTGTCTCTCAAAATCCCTTAAAAACTGTCCCTTAGGTAAACATGCATTTTCTTATATCTATATTAATTAAGCAAATTCTCCTAAGGTTGGTTATATGTATATATATATATAGATCGAGGTTGTTGCTGTCTATTTTCCTGGTTATGAACAAGAAAAGTAGAAGTATCAATTATAATCACTTAAATTGCATCTTGTTGGCGTTTTAATTTCAGAAATATTATTATGGAGTATAGGGTTTAATTAAATATCGTCAAAACATTCATCTCCTTCTTCATTCTTCCAATGACGGCAGCTGCTTAACTCACTCTATCTTTTTCTTCCAATGACGGCAGCTGCTTAACTCACTCTATCTTTCCCTTAAGGTGAGGGGCTACACGAAGAGGAATAGACGATACAATATGAATAGGTGGAGGGTAAGCTATCTCAGTTGGGAGAGAAACCGTGATATGAATATATCTTTGACGTGAAAATGGAAAATTTGGAACTAAACTTTTTTTTTTTTTTAAATTAGGAGGTTTAAATAAAATCGTGCCTATTGGTTATACAAATAGGGGGGTCCAAACGATTGAATCAAGACACAGTTCTATAAATTTGAAAAAAATCAGTTTATTAGACAATTATGGGAGGGGTCCGGAGCCCCTTTGGCCTGACTATGGTTTTGCCCCTGCCCACAATTAAGAACTTTTGTGGAAAAAAAAAAAATTAAAATCTATTCAACCACAACTATATATAGCAATTCTTTATCTCTCTCAAATCAAGTTTGAGTTTCCTTCTGGCAGAGAATGAGAGAGACTTGACTTAGTCTCTTGTACATCTCAATTAAGTCTCCAACTAATGCATTAAAAAAATAGATAAAGAAAGAGACTAGGATAGTTGAGAATTGCTTTAATCTTCAATGGAGTGTTTGTTGTATGATGTGGCGAGATTGTTCACCAGATTTTTTTTTTACTGGGTGTTTTGAATTTATGGCTTCTCAATATGACTGCAAATTTCTTAAAGTATAATCTCTCTTATAAATTCTTCTAAGGTTGTTCAACCGTACATACGACTACCATATTCAAGACTTTCACTTTTTTTTTTTTTTTTTGAATCAAGCCCACTGGGCGAAATAGTATATTCATCACAAGCCAGAATAGGCCATTACATACCCTGCCGTTGTCATTTAAGGACATAGACAGACAAGGAGGCAGTGATAGTACTCACAATGGTACGTAGAAATAGACCCACTCATTTTACATTTCAGATCGTAGAGAGAGCGAAGATTCTCCTTTGGTACTACGCCGGAGGTGCTAGAGATCTAGATTCTTAATACAAGAACATTATTGAATTTAGATAAAACTAAAAACATAGGGTTGGGACAAGAGCCTAAACCCTAGCCCAAATAGTAATGGACTAGGGCAGAACCTCAGCCCAACAGTTCGTGGCCCAATAGAGTAGTCCACCAAAGAGACTTGCTTCAGGCCCGTCATGATGGTTCGGGCCAAGTCCACCTTCCCTCACACCCCGTCGTACCATCATCGTCCGGCCACGCTCCGTTCGACCCACATCGCCTGAACCGCGTCTTCCCGAGTCGGCCCTCCACCGCCGCGACCAAGCCACCCTCGCTGACCTACATCAGCACAGAACAAACCCTTTCAGCAATCTAAGCCGTCCTGAGTCCACGCCGCCGCCACGATCTGCACCAAACCAGAACAGCCTTCCCGGAGCCAGGCGTCGCCACCGCACTCCATGGCACCGTCGATCCAACAAAGCCCAACCTCAGGGATCGACAAACCCGACCGTGATGCCACGATCCACCCTTCACCACCATCCAAGCCGAACGCAGTGACGAAACCCGAGCAAAGCCCTTCGACAACCCTATGGACAGTAGGCCTCCAGTCAGACAGCAAACCCTATAACGATGGTGAGGCCGGAGGCCATCTCCAACGTCCGGGCGCCGCCGGACGAGAACAAGATTGCAACCAGAGGCGGCCTTAGGGTTTCTCGGACAAATATTTTTGTTTTCTCTCCAAATCTACTCACTCAAGACTTTCACTTTGAGAAGAAAAGAGGTCTGGATATTGATGGTGGTTTTTTTTCTTTCTTTCTTTAATTACTCTTAATTTTATATTTTTAGGTTAGAAGAAAAAAAAACAGTTTTTCTAACTTTTGAGAGTAGAATTGAAACTTTAAGGGTTACAATAAAATGTAGGGTGAATTAATCATTTGGTAGGATGGCAATAGCCGCACCCTAATATTTTTGTTGTTGGAACATATTAATCAATCAAGAGTAACATCTGGGTTTTTGAATATTTAACATTTTAATTTTTGTTTGCTTAATTAATACTAGAACTGTGTTACACACCAGATGGGGTTTGGTATAAGAGTGGAGCAATTAGATTTAGAGGCAGTTATTGATTTTTTATCTCATTCTTATTAATTGTTTTATTGTATTTTGACAATTTTATTCTTAACGGTTAAAATGCTATTAGTAATTATCTATTATTTGAGGGCTATTAAGAGCATCTCCAGTAACATTACTTAAAATCTTCTTAATTTGTTCAAAAGTATTCCTCAAAATTATTTTGGCTAACTATTTGTGAAATTTTTCTTCCAATAATAATATATATATATTTTTTAATCAATCCTATATCGGGTTTCAATTTCATTCATCACGAGCCAGAATGACCATTATATACTCTTCCTCTGTCTTCTATAGACGAATCAAGAGGTTGTGGTAGTACCCACAGTAGTACATATAAATATGACTACTCATTAGATATCAAATTCATAGATATAGCTTAAATCCTCTTTTGGTACTACTCTAGAGGATTCACTAGATACACACAGAGTGCATAAAAAGAGTGTCTTGCTTCCTAAAAAAAAACTAGAAAATTATGGAAAATAGACAAAACTATTAAAATACTATAGGCCTAGGGCTAACACCCAGGCCCAAATCACAAAGCCCAATTGAGAGCAGCAACAAGCCCAGCACCTCCCTTCTCCTAGTAAAACCAGTGCCGCCGCTGCACCACCTACTAGCAGTCGCCGATCCATCTACCATTGACCATTGTCAACCACAGGATGCCGCGACGCCTCGGCATCTCCAGCAGAGAAATCCAGCGCACAAGCCTCCGCCATACCTTGCTATACTGGCATTGATCATCGACGATAAAGAGAGAGCACCCTTTATACCCTCAACTCCACCACTCAGACTCGGTTAGATATCATGTCCGGCCGCACCTGCATCACATTGATGAGGCACAAGATCCACATCTACTCAACAAGACTCGAGATCTGCATAGCATTGACGTGGCTCAAGGTCTGCATCGCATTGATAAAACTCAAGGCCCACGCCAACACGGAGGGCCGCCGGACAAGCAATAGGATCTAGGGAAGAAAGCTTTGATCATGGGTGGCTTAGGGTTTCTCACAGAGAGAATGCGTATCCATCTACTTGAGGAAGTTGAAGAAGAAGCTTCACTGAAATAATTCCGACAGTAATACTTAAAATTTAGCTATACTTAGATATATGTTTATTTTTAATCGGTTAATCAAAAAGAAATTATTAAATATCTTTAGTTATTATTGCTTTTCCAACATAAAAGAAAATAATTGATGTGATGCTGGCTATTGTAGTTACCTATATTCTCTCTTTTAGGTATAGGACTAGATGATGAAAACATGAATTTAGGGATTCCCTAAAATATAAGTGATATAGAGGAATTGTTGGAGTTGATATTTAAGAGAAATCCTTATATTTTTGGGGAAAATAACAGTTAGGAAATCTGTTAATGATGCTCATTATGTTATGACAGACAACACATGACAGCCAACACATGTTCTCCTTATTTTTTAGATTAGTATATTCATTGAAACTCTCAATCATTTTTAAAGAAATCAAATCTGTAAGAATACATGATGCACACAAGATCATATCACAAATCACATAACACACACAACCTGCACAAGAACAAAACAATTATGCAGCACACCAGAAGCTTTCCTAGTCCCGGTAGGAGTAATCACCTGGATTGACACTTTCAATCCCTGCAGCCACAGCTTGTCCAAGAGCATTCATCGAGGTAGACATCTTCTGAGATCACGAATGAGCAGCTGCACAATGGAAGAAAGTCTTCTATGTTTCAACACCAGATGCTTCAGAATGGGGCTGAGAATGTATGCAAAATGCAGTGTTGAACATAGGGACTTTCTCCTCCTTATATATTGGCCAAAACTTATCCTCGGACTCATCCCATAAGGAGTCCTTGTTTTACTTCATGTTTATCAGTTTAGGAGACTTAAACTTATCACAAACACTTCATGTTAATCAGGTTATTAACAATGAGAGTCCTACTCCTATCAAGAGATATACATCTCGATAGGTGACTGGAATTAGAGTTATAATCACATATTTCTTGTTATTTATTTAGCTAGATCAATTGTTCTATTTACTTAATGCTTTTAGATAATGTTAAGTCCACTTAATTCCAACATTCTCCCACTTGGACTAACATTGTCTATTTGCAGAACAATTCAGCTAATAACTTGAATCAAACAACAACTGAAGTGTGCACTTGAAACATGTAAAAACTCATATCTCATTCAGCTCGGTCAAGTACATAAACTAATGCAGAATTCAGAACCAACTAAGTTTGGAACAAACACATTGGTTAAAAATCACTAACATCAGCTACTGTATTCACATGAGCTCTAAGTGATAACAAGAGAGCTATATGGCAAGTATATCTACCTGTAATGCCATTCTGCTCACAGTCCATCATAATGATTTTGATAAAACAAAATCTTGACAACAACCTCTAAACACCAGTGAACTTGTAGTTGTCCTTCTGTAACTGTAAGTCTATGCAAGCATAGCAGTTCACTTGATAACACACATATATTCAAAATGAAATAACTAAAATAAATGCCTCACACAAGTTAACTATCAATGAAATAATTTCTTTCTGGAATACCTCAATTTTATTGATAAATTGCAGATGAAAAATACAAGTATCTGAAAATTCAAAAAACCTGTGATGGAATTACTACACAGAAATAAAAATTCAAAAAATGACTCAACACTCCCACTGAACTCAAGCTCTCAAATCAGGTAATACTCCCATGTTCTCAGTATGTCTCTTAAAATTCACAACTGATAAAGCCTTGGTAAATGGATCTGCAAGTTGAGATTCTGTGTCAATATTCAAAACAGTGACTTCACCATGCTTCACTCTCTCTCTCACACTATAGTACTTCAAATCAATATGCTTGGAGTTGTTGGATCTCTTACTGTTCTTGCCAAAAAATACTGCAGCTTCATTATCACAGTAAATCTTAAGTGCATCTGACACAATCGAACTTAAAACATTGGTCTGCATTAAAAAGTTTTTAATCCATAACCCTTCACACATTCCTTCATAAATGGCTATGAATTCAGCCTGCATAGTGGAGGTAGAGACTAATGACTGTTTCATGGTTTTCCATGCCACAGCCCCTCCTGCAAGCATGAACACATAACCAGATGTTGATTTCTTTGAATCTGGATAATTTCCTGCAAAGTCTGAGTCAGTATAGCCAACTAGTTCCAACTGTTTGACTTGCCTATATACCAACATGTGAGATTTGGTCCTCTGCAAGTATCTAAGTACCTTTTTTCCTGCAGTCCAATGTTCTTGAGTAGGGTTTGATTGAAATCTAGATAAAATTCCAACTGCAAAAGCTAAATCAGGTCGAGTACAGACCTGTGCATACATGAGGCTGCCTATTAGTCTAGCATAAGGCTTGCTATCCATATCAGACATCTTCCCCCCATTTTTGGAATTTTTATTCTTTGACAGTTTGTCTCCTTTTGTCATAGGAGCTTCACCTGATGCACAAGTTTCCATCCCAAATCTCTTTAAAACTTTTAAAATGTAGTTTTGTTGAGATAAGCCTAATAAACCATGTGCCCTGTCTCTCTTGATTTCAATACCTAGAACATAAGAGGCTTCTCCTAAATCTTTCATGTCAAAATTATTTGACAGAAAGATTTTGGTGTCTTTAAGTAACTTAATGTTACTGCTAGCCAAAAGAATATCATCCACATACAGTATAAGGAAAATAAAATTATTTCCAACTGTTTTCATGTACACACATTCATCAACTATATTTTCTGTAAAACCAAATGATGAAATCACAGAGTCAAATTTCTTATACCATTGCCTAGAAGCTTGTTTAAGTCCATAAATGGATTTCTTTAGTCTGCATACATGGTTTTCTTTTCCAGATTTCACAAAACCCTCAGGCTGCTTCATATAAATGACTTCATCTAATTCCCCATTTAAAAATGCTGTTTTAACATCCATTTGGTGTAATTCCATATTATAATGTGCCACTAAAGCCATTATAATTCTGAATGAATCTTTTGTGGATACAGGAGAAAAAGTTTCAGTATAGTCTATGCCTTCCTTTTGTGTGAAACCCTTGGCTACTAATCTAGCTTTATGCCTCTCTATGTTACCATTAACATCCCTTTTTGTCTTGAACACCCATTTGCATCCTATGGCTTTCTGGTTTGGATCAGGTTTAACTAGCTCCCATACTTTGTTTTGACTCATGGATGAAATCTCAGCTTCCATGGCTTTTTGCCATTCTTCAACTTCACTGCTTTCTAATGCATGTTTAAAACTCAATGGATCATTGTCTTCTGCAAGGATATCAATTTCTTGCAAGTAAACTGCATAATCACTATCCTCCCCATAAACTGGTCTTCTTTCTCTCTGGGATCTCCTAAGCTGAGGGTTGACATTCTCTAATTGCACATTTTGAGCTACATCAGGTGCTTCACTACCTAGGGCTACTGGTTCTACTGAATCTCGATCATTAACTTCATTTTCTGAATTAGCAGTTTGCATTTCATTTTCAGATATTAAAGGTAAAAATTTTTCTAAAGTCTCATTTTCTGCAATTTCTTCAAATTCTAAAGACAAGTCTTCAAAACTTGTATTACAGACTACTTCATCCAAGAATTTTGCTTGATTTGTTTCAAAAGTCCTGGTTGTATGATGAGCTGAGTAAAATTTATAACCTTTCGATTTTTCACAATATCCTATGAAGTGGCAACTCACTGTTTTGGGATCTAACTTCTGTGTCAAAACATTAGGTGTTTTAGCCTCAGCTTTGCATCCCCAAACATGACAGTGATGCAAGCTTGGCTGTTTTCCACACCAAAGCTCATAAGGTGTCTTTTCTACAGATTTACTAGGTGATCTATTGCAAATGTAATTTGCAGTCTTAAGAGCTTCACCCCATAAATATTTTGGCAGACCTGAAGTACACATCATACTTCTCACCATGTTTAACAAGGTTCTATTTTTTCTTTCTGCTGTTCCATTTTGTTGAGGGTTGTAGGGAGTTGTATACTGAGCCTTAATGCCATTTTCTTGTAAATAAAGTGCAAAAGGTCCCTTTTGCTGGCCTGCTTCAGTATGTCTACCATAGAACTCTCCTCCTCTATCAGATCTCACTACCTTAATTTTCTTTTCAAGTTGCAATTCAACTTCAGTTTTGTATATTTTGAATGCATCAAGAGCTTGTGATTTTTCTGATAACAAGTAAATATAGCAGTATCTAGAGAAGTCGTCTATAAACGTGATGAAATAAAAATTTCCACAGAGTGTCTTATATTTGAATGGACCACATATATCTGTATGAATGAGTTCTAAGAGATTTTGACTTCTTAAAGCCTTTTTCTTTCTGCAGTTTGTCAATTTTCCCTTAAAACATTCAATGCAATCACTCAAGTCTGTATAATCCAATGCAGGCAAAATCTTATTTTTCTCAAGTGTTTTAAGTCTTTCTTTAGATATATGGCCTAGTCTCCTATGCCATAACTTTGCAGATTTATTATTGAATAGAGTTCTTTTAATACCTGTAATGTTGTTATCTGCATTCATGTTTTCATTGTTCTCAATCAAAAGAATTTCCTGCTTAATAACAGAACAATCCAATCTCAAATAATTATTTGAAAACATTCCACAACCAATGTATTCAGAACCCTGAAATAATTTTATTCCACTAAAATCAATAATGAGTTTGCATCCAATACTAACTAAAAGACCTACTGAAATAAGATTCCTTTTTAAGGAAGGAATATAATAAACATTGTCCAGAAAAATAAATTTGCCTAATCCTAAATCGATCTTCAGGGTTCCAATAGCCTTAACTGCTACCCTTGTTCCATTTCCCACACAGACCTGCTGCTCACTTTTCCTTGGTGCCCTCCTCTTTGTTATACCCTGCAGTGAGGTGGTAATATGAATAGGTGAGCCTGAATCTAACCAATAAGTGTGTGAATCTACATTTATAAAATTAACTTCTAGAGAAAAGACTGAATTAGGAAATGACTCACCCTTCTTGATCATCCAAGCTTTAAAGCCACTGCAGTCCCTCTTCATGTGCCCTATCTTTTTACAGAAGTAGCACTTATACTTAAAAACTTTTCCAGTTCTAGCTTCTGCAGGTTTCCCAGCTACTTTAGTGATGGTGGTCTTCTTAGGCTTAAGTTTATTCTGCTTTTTCCACTTTGGTTTCTCAACCAGATTAACTGTAGTGGTTGGTACTCCCTTTCTCTTAATTCTTTCCTCCTCATCCACACAGATCGAGATTAGCTTGTTCAGGTTCCATTTGGTCTCTAAGGCATTATATGAAGTTCTCAGGTTGCTGTAGGTGTTTGGCAGAGAATGAAGTGCCACATGCACCACCTGTTCATCTTTAACTCCCATGTCTAAGTCTCTGAGCCTAGAGTTAATGTCAATTAGCTGCATAATGTGCTCCCTCACACTGCCCTTACCAGAGAAACTCAGTTCATTAAACTTCCTAGACAACCTAGCTGCTTCAGCCTTGTCACTCTCTCTATATTTGTCTGCAATTTCTTCCAGAAAATCCATGGCTAACTCGGGCTCCACTATAGACCCTTTCACTGTGTCTGACATAGTGCACCTAATCACATTTTTGGCTTTCCTGTTGCTGCTATACCACTCCTTATAATGCCTCCTATCCTCATTTGTACTTTCAGAATCTAGTTCAGAAGGCTGATCCTCTATGAGGCAAAGATCCATGTTTTGATGCATGGACAGATAAAATTCCACCTGATTTCTCCACTTCTTATAGTTCCACCCATTAAGCATCTCAACCTGACCTAAGGTCACAACAAGAGGTCCTAGACAAAAGAAAAATAAAAACGTGTAAGTTACTGCAGTATTTCATTTTCTGTGTGTTAAGACTGTATTTTAAATTTTATGTGTTTCATGCATAAGTTCAAAAGTAGGCAAACATCACAGAAACACAATCACAAACAATAACCCCATAAACTGCAGTAATATCAAGTAATGCCTTTGTGGCATAAAACTTAACATTCTTAAGGTTCTAAATCATCATGCTATATCCTACATATACCAGTTATTAGTTGAAACAGTCATACCTTTAGATAAGAAAAGTTTCAAAAAATCAATATAGGTATTTATGTTTATACATGATGCTGTACCATAATCAAGATTACACAGTGAACATCTTCTTTGGAAGAACAAAATATAAGTGTAATTTTAAAAATAGCAACACAAGTGTTAATTTGTTTAATCTTTAAGAATTTCTCTGAAAAGATGGATTGCTTTGTGCAACATGATCAAACTGTAACCAGAAATTCATAAATCAAAAGTTAATAATGTGTTTTGCCTAATTTTTCACAGTTTATTAACTATATTCTGCATATACGAGAACATAACAAGATTCCAAAAATTACATATTGGGAGATTTGTACTGAATTCTTGTTAGTTTCAAAATCATATTCAACTGAAGACAAGATTATCAAGGATATCAAGCATAGACATATTTGTGCATCAGAAACATCACATCCATACATTTATCAACAATCGCAGATTTAATCCACATTCCACACATGATATTTATATGCAATATGACAACCCTTTCCATATGCTAAACAGTAATCCATATGACAACCCTTTCCATAATGCAGAAATTGAAACGCAAGTTCTGATTTCTCAGAAAACATACCTTGGCCTCTGCTACAGCGCTGCAACAATCGTTTAGCGGAAGCAAAATTGAAAAACAAGATACAAGCAGCAATTTTAACCCTTTTTTCTGAAGATCCAAAAAATTCTAAACGGGGTCTTGAATCCCCAAAACTGAGAATTCAATCTCAGTGAGCCCTATCTCAATCCGATCCCTAAAGCAAAAGTGACCGTTATATTCTAACGGTAATATTCTTTAACTAATATATTAATTATGGACTCGGGTTTGGGCCTATTTACTTAATGAATTGGATTAGTACTAAAACCGGGTTAACTACACTTAAGGCCTGCTTTATCATACATAGAAAATATATTTTATTTTCCAGAAAATAATTTTCACAGTATGTTTTTTCTAAAACAAACAAAAACGCATGATATGTGTTTTATGAAATTCCTAAGCTCTGATACCATTTGTAAGAATACATGATGCACACAAGATCATATCACAAATCACATAACACACACAACCTGCACAAGAACAAAACAATTATGCAGCACACCAGAAGCTTTCCTAGTCCCGGTAGGAGTAATCACCTGGATTGACACTTTCAATCCCTGCAGCCACAGCTTGTCCAAGAGCATTCATCGAGGTAGACATCTTCTGAGATCACGAATGAGCAGCTGCACAATGGAAGAAAGTCTTCTATGTTTCAACACCAGATGCTTCAGAATGGGGCTGAGAATGTATGCAAAATGCAGTGTTGAACATAGGGACTTTCTCCTCCTTATATATTGGCCAAAACTTATCCTCGGACTCATCCCATAAGGAGTCCTTGTTTTACTTCATGTTTATCAGTTTAGGAGACTTAAACTTATCACAAACACTTCATGTTAATCAGGTTATTAACAATGAGAGTCCTACTCCTATCAAGAGATATACATCTCGATAGGTGACTGGAATTAGAGTTATAATCACATATTTCTTGTTATTTATTTAGCTAGATCAATTGTTCTATTTACTTAATGCTTTTAGATAATGTTAAGTCCACTTAATTCCAACAAAATCATTATCTTTGTTTTCATTTTCCTCTTTAATTATTTTCCAAGAAAATTGATTTATAATGTTCGTGTGGGTCTTTTAGCTTTTTGGAGCCTTCTGGTACCTTTTTGCAACTCGGAGACAGCTTCGCTGTTGGTTATCGACGACCCATAAAATCATCGCTGATAGTCGAACTACTCTAGGTCCAGGATATATGACATATATGTGTGCAATGAATCCCAATGAAACCTATTATAATGATACTAAAATCTGGCTTTGGGATGAATTATGCCCTTTGAAAGAAGCTGATCCAAAGGCGTTCGACGCTGGCATATATTTTTACGCTCTGCAATCTAATGTGGTTAGTCCATCGCATCCTCTCTTACAAAGAGTATTCCAGTCTTTTTGGTGGGCTCTACGAAATATGAGGTTTGCATCTATACCACCCTACACATGTTTCTTTTATTTTTTGGAGAAAGATATTGAGTTTTCGTTTTCGTTTTTCAGTTCTTTTGGCTCAAATCTATGTAGCAGTATGGATACGTTGGAAATCTTCTTTTCTGTTATGATATCTGCAACTGGCATGGCACTGTTTTTAGTATATCTCAATGCAATGGTGCAGGTTTGTGTTCGATATCCTTTATATGTGTGTGTGTATCAAATTTAATCAAATTATGATAATCATGATAAACTTTTTATTTTTCATGTCATGGAAACATATATACACAGGAGTCGAAAGAAAGGTCAAATAAGCGTATGTTGAAAGAGAAGAAGCAATTGATGAAACCAGATGTCGATCTGTGGTTATCTAAATACTACCCCTCTAAGGATAACGAAAAAATGGAGACCGGGGAGAGAAATGAAAATTTAAAGGCAGCGATCATGGAAAACATACACAAACTCAGAGAAAACAGTGATCTTGATGTGCAAAATATCCTTGGTATTCTTCCCATAAAAGACAAACAAAGCATCATGTCTTTTCTCTTCTCAGCTTCATTGAAGAAGGCAAGAACTTCCTCTTCCTCTACATATATAAGCTCAAAGTGCGTATGAGTACTTATAATACATGCTTATGTATTATTATTAGGTAATATATATGATTAATATGTGCAGGAGCCAATGTTTCAAACCATACATAAAAAGGTGCTAAAAGCAATTTGTCAACATCTTGTGCCACTGACCTACACTGAAGATAGCTATATTGTCCAAGAAGGGAAACCACTTGGGAAGATGCTCCTATTCATTCAAGGCACTGCAGTAACCTACTCCCATGGTGAAACCAGCAGTGATTCCTCAAGCAACAAGTGGCTTGAAAAAGGAGATTTTTATGGCGATGAACTCCTAAATTGGGCATTCAAATCTCCCTTGTTTTCTGATTTACCTATCTCGACTACGAATGTCGTCGCCCAAGAAAAGGTTGAAGCATTTGCTATTAGAGCCAAAGACTTGAAGAGTATTTGCTTTAAATTCTGGTGGCTTTTTAGTAGAGAAGTAAATGCCTCTCAATTGGAGCAGTGGAAGCATTTGGCAGCATCTTCCATACAAACAACCTGGCGCCATCGTCAAGTAAGGATCCGTTTGGCAGCGTCTTATGTACAACCAAACAGTTGCCTCCATCATCGTGCAAAGCCTGTAGGCTCAACTCACTGGAACAAAATTGTCGTAGATTAGTGCAAACATTAGCTTTTTGGGTTGAAGTACAATAAATATTTTATTTCGAGTCGAGTTTAACTATTTGTATAATTTTTTTTGTTTTTTGTTTCATAACTATTTGTATAATAAATTATAGATATTCTCATATAGCCTATTTCAATTCATTATTGGGACGTCCATAAGGGCTGATCGTTTTATCGCGAAAGGCCGAAAAACCGGCTTGACGCATCTCAGATTTAACCGGACGGTCTGGTCGCGTCACCTTAGAGAACAAATAGAGAGATGGGTTGCCGTAAGGGTGCTGGGTCGGTGTTCAGGTCACATACTGATACCCACAACCACAAGGGTCCAGTCCGCTTTCGCTCCCTCGACTTCGGCGAGCGCAACAAGGCGTCGTGGATGAACTCGGTCGCGGAGCCCCGCTTTCTCGCGTCAACTTCCGTCATCCTTTCCGGTACAAAAAGCAGAACGAGCTCTTCGTCGCTGCCGAGGGGATTTACACCGATCAGTTCATTTATTGCGGTAAAAAGGTCAATCTTCTCATCGGCAACGTCTTGCCGATTAGATCTATTCCCGAGGGAGCCGTCGTCTGCAACGTAGAGCACCACGTCGGCAACCGTGGAACTCTTCCTAGGGTTGGAGAATTGTGGGTTTGGAGGTACGAATCGTAGGGCAGGTGAGTTGGTTTGTTATCCAAGTGACATTGATCGAGTTTTAGGTGGTGGCAGTGAGACTTTGAACAGCTCCGGTGAGGTTGATTGGGTTGTAGGTGGTAGCACCGACTCTCTCCAAGTCCAGAACACCAAATATGAAAAAAATTTGAAGAACATCTGGGCCCGAAAGCTCAAAATTTTGGGCTTGAATTGTTCCTGTCCTTGTTCAGACAAACTCTGTTTTGGGCCCAACCCGTTGCTTTTTGTCCGGTCCTGGACCTAAGAAAAAGTATGTTGGGTCCGACCCATGCCCAACTCATTCTTACCCTGTTGGTTGAGTTTTGTTAGGTAATGTGCAAAACTATTGACACACTCGAAGGAGCACGATAGAAAGAACTAATATATTCCCAAACAACTTCATATGTTACTGTAACAAATATTCAGCTCATGACTCATAAAGTTTACGATAGCTCCACGCTTTTACTAAAGGAAAAGCAAAAAGAAATTTGGACAAGTACACGGACGAAAAAATTCATCCCATATTCACATGAGCAATTGATGGCCATCAAGTTTTTACCAAGCCGCTACCTCTAGTAGGCTTGCTTAAGCTCTGCCACTAGTGAACACCAAAAGTCCCCATGAAGATTAGCCGCAAATAAAGCCGAAGAATCCCAAGTGACAACCACTAACCGTTAACCCCAACATACCCCCTTATAAACCACTGTCAGTTGGCTCTATCCAAGTATTCGACAATGAAGGCTAAAGAGAGAAGCAGGAGGCAATCAAGAGCAATTCTAGAGGTGACATCAAATGTGAATATCGAGTTTTCTCAATTATTTAAGTAAAAATCGCACATTCTATACAGGGCTCTTTCCACTAAGGGATTTCTTTTTGCGTCATTTTATGTGATTCCTTGTGAGACTCACTTTTTTATCACATTTCGATATCTCCAACCTTGTTTTTAGGTCCGAATGTGTAGATCACTTACGCAATTTTTCAGCCAAATTGATGATCATGAAGGCAATCATAATCGTGATTTACGTTTATAAACATGAACGGTTCAGATTTGATAAATTAGGCTCGTTCATTGATTTTAACTAGTTTGGTACCTTTTTTTTAACCATTTTAAAGGATCACTCGTGTGACTCACATTGAAAGTTTAAATTAAACTTTTTTTATATACGAGCTAAGCTGAAACGAGCTAAAAATGGGGCAAGCTAATATATACTCGAGTTATGTTAAGTTGATTTATAACACTATTGAGGACAAAAGTAAAATAAGAAAATGGTCCATATAATCCATGTATGAATCAAAATCGAGTTTCCCGGACGATATAAAGAGTTTGAAAGCAAATCACTTTGTTAATTAAATCACTAGGCAAAAAGCTGTTCAAAATCCACGGCCGACAAGTTGTTGAATTCTCCAATAATTCTGTTAAAGTACAGAACCATGAAAATCATGATTACAAAATTGAGAAACTATGAACATTATTTAGGTGACGCCTTCAGCAGCAATCTTGGCCTCGATCATCAATTCACCACAGAAGTATATAGCTAGTGGTCGTGCGTGGATGGAAGGGTATATAGTCATCAATTACTCCTTATTATGTATTAAGGTCGTCCTACAAAATTGAGTGCCAAAGTTGCGATGAAATGATTTAGACTTGTTAATCCCAAACTAATAAAACCACGTACAATTTGGGACGTCTCGTCTTGTATCGTAGATGCTAATTAGTTACCTTGGGCTTGATTAATCCTTAGTAAATTAGGTTAACTAATTAATTATTTTTTTTAACAATAGATTAATAAATTAATTAGCAGTATAATGTTAGGTGAACCACTTTTTTGGGTACCACCTGTATCTCCCTTTATATGGCAACTGATATGGTACAACAACGTCATTTATTGAAATTCTGTGATAGGTTGAACTTTTGGACACATCAGCTGCCACCTAAGATGGGGTGCAAATGGTACCATAAAAGTAGTTCACCTTGATAAGTACTAAGAGCAACTCCAACAGCTTCCCCATATTTTGATTTTTCTCTACTTTAGGGAAAAATGAACCTCTTTTTCTCCAACAGATTCCCTATAACTATTCATATTTTAGAGAAAGTGAGGAAAGAGAAAATCAAATTCCATATATTTACAGCAATCTCTAAAATTTTAAGGAAGAATATAGAGATTTTAGAGATTGCTATAAAATAGGGAATCTCTTGAAGTTAGAGAAGAAAAAGATGCTAAAACTTTGACTTTTGCTTCCCTATTATACAGAAATTATAGGGAAGCTGTTGGAGTTGCTCTAAGTAGAAAATTAATAACGTTTGCTGAGATGTTGTACCTCAAAAGTCAAAACACACACATACACGCATTATCAGAGGTGAGCGAAGTGTGGATCCGAGGTTATATATTAATGAAATAAGAATTGGCGATGACATGTTGATATTCTTGCTTCTTTCATTTTATTTTTTTAAAATAGGAAATAGGAAATTGCATGTTTTTTTTTATCTTTTTTTTTTTTTTGTAAGTAAATGAGAAATTTTAAATGCAGCTTGTGGAGGTGCTGGTCAATTTTTTTTTTTTTGTTATATCAAGGGGCCCTGATTTAAGTCATCTAACATAGTCATAACCAATTCTCAACCCCCCAACACTGGATGGAGGTGCTGCTTGAAGGTCCTTAATTGTCAGATCAAGCGTGTAAGATATTTAATATAAGTAATAGATTTCATTAGAACATGTGGAAACAAGAATTGAGTGTGGTTAGAAATTGAGCCCATTCTACTCATAATAATGGTAATTGCATTAGGTTTAAGTTTTACGTTCTCTATTGTTTTTTTTTTTTCTGGCAGATTGAATAAATTTTTTATTGTAGGTTATGTAAATTTATTAGAATTAGGCTACTTTTTCTGCCAGAAAAAAAAAAAAAAATTATGAGGGGCTACTTGTTCTCCATTATTCTTGGTACATACATTGGGTTCACCCGTGTTAGGACCCACAGCCCATTTTCATGGTCAGTGTTGTTCTATAGGCCGTGTATATCTAGTCTTACCATGAGCGGAAGCCCACATTTAGTTTGAAATTATAAGTCATTTAAAAAAAAAAAAAAACTCGGAATGCTCATGTCTCGGAAATTAAAATTAAAATGTTGATAGAGCTTAGAGGCATTAAAACCGGTACAGTATATACCCCATAAATCAAAGTCGTAGTTTTACCTCGAGTAAAAGGAGCTTAAAATACTCATGAATGGTGACAAACTGGGTACTTTGTTTCTCAGGTTGACATTATCACTAATCATGATTGAATATACGAGATCGACATGAATCATGATTGACAAAACTAAAAAACGACGTAGAATCGTATGTGACGCCTTCAGCATTCAGCAACCTAGGCCTGACCACAGAAGTTAGCGCACTGTGCGCTTAGTCGTGGATGCAAAGTTATGTAATCATTAATTTAATTAGTTCCTCAGTTTCAGGGTCGTCTTATTACATATAAGTGCCAAGTCGCAACGAACAGAACATTAAAAATGCTATGTATATAGTTATCAATCAATCGTCAGTTCCTCAGTATTATGGTTGAGGAAACTAATCCTCACTTTTAGAGAGAGAGAGAGAGACTATAGTTGTTAAATTTGTATTTGCACAGACTTTACTACCTTGAAGTAGGTGTAGTACTAAGACATGCATTTTCCTATATAAAGTATTGAACTATTGATAGAGGTCGTTCCAAATTATTTGATTTCAAAGAATAACAACAATATATTTGCATTACATAGCTTAGCTGCAGTTGGATCTCGAGATACTAACTCAGCAGGCTGTTTCTGCAAAAGAGAAATCTGAAACCATTGATTTTAGTTTTAATTTAGTACGATGATCGTGTCTGTGTGTGTGTTCTGTTTTGTTGTGTTCTTTCAGTATTCTCGATCCGAAATTAGCCAAGGAAGAAGATGGAGAACATAGAAGAAGAAGGACATCGGTGAGTGAAAAGCTCAATGCATGTCATCACTAGGCAAAGCATTGGTAGAATACATTCTTGCTCATATCGTGTGCATTTTCCGTCTTCAACGATCCTATCTTCTGTTACCTGAATGCCATTGACGATGAAAATAAGTGCATCACTGCGGACAACTCTTCTATATTTATTCTCGAACAGTCACAGATGTATTTTACGTAATCGACTTTCTTATTTCTAAATATGGATGTTGTTGTTGTTGTTGTTGTGGTCGAAGGAAGAGATCATGTCGGTCATGCTTCGTCCCTAACCTATTATCCACCCTATCTCGCATCTACGTCTTTCTTCCCATTGCACAGGTACGTATACAAGCACAACCTTTTTTTACCGTCAATTTTTTTATCTCTTTACAAGAATCAATAAATTGCTGGTAATTAAATAGTAAATTCCAGTGACATATTTCAGATCAGGACAGATCGGTTTGTTATCCTACTATTTAATATTTGTTACACCATTTTATTATATTGGCAATGTATATGTGACGTCCAGATCCTCGTGAGCCGCATGAAAGACAACCAAGATCCTAATTCTAGTAATTTTCTTTTTCTCACTTCCCTCCAATATACTATACGGATTTATTACATCTACGGATCGTTAGAGCGGCGTCCTATCATAGACATAACCCGAGCTGAAAGATGGCTTAGACCTATATTGGGTTCTGTGCCCTTTATCCTTGCTTCACATGTAAGTTCTCATAGTCCTTATTACAGGCACCCATTATATTTAAGTTCTTATTTTGTTCTATGTAATATGATTACTAATTTTCTTGGGGATCTTGTAACTATTTGGAGCCTTCTGGTACCTTCTTGCTACTCAAAGACAGATCCACTGTTGGGTTTCAACGCGTAATCGAATCAATCCTATTGTCAGTCCCAACAAAACTATCATTTATGTATCGAGCTCCTAGGGGATATGTGGCGTGTGTCGCTCAACATAACCTCACATATTCTAATATCCTATTGAGTATAATATCTCGCATTGGGATGACTTATGACCGGTGAAAGACGCTGATCCAAAGATCTTTGACTTTGGTATATATTTGTACGCTCTTCAATCTGATGTGGCCAGTTCATCGAATCACCTCTTACAAAGGGTGTTCCAGTCTTTCTGGTGGGCTTTACGAAATCAAAGGTTAGCATAAACACGACTGCACACATCAATTTTTTTTCAATTTTTTTTTTCAAGCAAGATATAGATTGGCTCTTTGTCTTTTGGTTTTCTTTTTTCAGTTCTTTTGGTTCAAACCTAACTAGCAGTATGGATATGTTAGAAATTTTCCTCTCTATTTTGATATCTACAAGTGGCATGGCGCTGTTTTTAGTATACCTCAATGCAATAGTGCAGGTTTGTGTTGTGTGTGTATAAAGTTTAGTGAACCGATGAATAATCATAATAAACTTATTTTCATGTTATGGAAACACATATACACAGGAGTCCCAGAAGAGATCAAATAAGCTTTTGCTGAAAGAGAAGAAACAATTAATGAAACCAGATATCGATTTGTGGTTATCAAAAAACAAACTCTCTAAGGATATGGAAACAGTTGTGACCAAAAAGAAAAAGAAAAATTTGAAGACACTGATCATGGAAAACATTCACAAACTCGAAGAAAATATTGCTCTTGATGTGCAAAATATCCTCTCTGTTCTTCCGATAAAAGATAAACAAACCATCATGTGCGTTCTTTTCTTAGCTTCACTGAAAAAGGTGAGCACTTCCTCTTCCTCTATAAGTGCATGAGTACTTATAATATGTATTATTATTTTCTGGGTTATTATTACTTAATATATGGAAAATTCTTGGGTGCATACATGCATGTCATACACACATTTACATATGTGACAACAAATTTGTTGTCATTGTGGTAACGTGAGTTCATTTTTGTGTAATATTAGTTCTATACATCCTCATTACAAGTTTATGAACAAATTTGTTTTCAATGTTGTAACTTGGTTCAATTATATGTAAATAACATAAAATAAATTTGATAAATATGTGTCCATGTAGTAAATTAAATTGTAATATTGGTTCGGTTAGATGTAAAATGAGTGTATAGTAGACATCATAATATCATATACAACTCCCTTAATATATATGATTAATATTTGCAGGTGCCGGTATTTCAAACCATCGATGAAAAGGTGTTGAAAGCAATTTGTCAGCATCTGCTGCCAGTGACATACATTGAAGATAGCTATATTGTTCAAGAAGGGAAGCCACTTGGGAAGATGCTCTTATTCACTCAAGGCAGCGTAATCACCTACTCCCATGGTGGAACTAGCAGTGGCTCTTCAAGCAACAAGTGGCTTAAAAAGGGAGATTTTTATGGCGATGAAACTCCTAAATTAGGCATTCAAATCTCCTTCATATCGTGATTTACCCATCTCGACTAGGAATGTCATCACCCAAGAAAAAGTTGAAGCATTTGCTATTAGAGCCAGCGACTTGAAGAGTATTTGCTTTAAATTCCGGTGGTTTTTTAGCAGAGAGGTAAATGCTTCTCAGTTGGAGCATTGAGAGCATCTGGCAGTTTATTCCATACAGTCAACTTGGCGCAATTGTCAAGCAAGGATCCGTTTGGCAGCTTCTTACGCACAACCCACTAGCTGGCTTCGTCGTCGTGCAAAGACTACAAGTCTAACTATTGGATCATAATTCATATACATATTTGTGCCCTAAAACATGGAAATTATTTGTTTTAAAGTCCAATTTAATGTTGACTAATTTCCCTTAATCTTGTACTTTTGCTTAACCTTTGTTTATATATATAATATATATATATTATGTTTTCCTTATCATACTAGGAAATGATGGAGAAGTATGGAAATGTACTAAAAAGTCAACCTTAGCACATTTTCTTACTCCGGCTAGGAGAAAGCGTGCTAAACAAAAATGGAGGGGTGGCAACCTGATCAAACTAACTCCAAATGAATTGAAACTTTCCAGATCCATTCTAGACATCCTAAGGATCATTACTTATGAATAGTGAAATAGCTAGTTCGGAGTGGAAGGTCTTCAAAAGATTGGTCCAAGTTTCTGACTAAAAGACGAAAAAGGCAAAATCTGACCTGTACGGATTCCGGCAGCATTTACGGCCAAACCAAGGTGAACTAAGCTCTGAAATTTTATTAGGATGATCTACACTTATCAAGAAACATTTGTTATGAAGAAGTCGAAGGCCAATTCTGAAGTCTCGGTGAAGATTCAATTGAATGAAGCTTTGGAAGCAGTGATCGAATAAGGGTAACTTGGCCGAGAATCCATTTTGGATAGATTTGTTGTGCATTTTTGGAAGGGTTATGTTGCTGCAATTCTCAAAGAGAGTTTTAGAAGAATCCTACAAGATTATGACAAGATTAATCCATCATATTATCATTTGAATAATAAGCATGGTGCATAGGGTTCTCTCCATCCTTGTCGTTGACTTTGGTGACCCAAACCACCCCAACACTCTTCAAATCCATGATTCCCATGCACAATAAAGAGAGCAGCTGCTCCTCTCTTTCACTAAGTCATCTTTTCTACTCTACACTCTCATAACTCATCATTACTTCCATCTTTTTACTCCTTCTCTTCCCTACCCATTTCCCTTATTTTTAGGATATATTACCACTCTCATACTCCACCTCCATGCTTCTTACAATACTTGAGCTGCTCCCTTTAGCTTCCATTCATCATTTTGCTCCTCTCTCTCTTCTCTATATAAGCATCTCTTCTCACAAGGAAAGAGGTATCACCCATACCACTCCATTACATCTTTTTCTCCCTATATTCTCTACACAATCCACTATCATCTCTTCCACAAAACCTCCATCATCACTATCATCTCCTCCACAAAACCTCCATCACCACCACCATATATTCATAACCTCCACTATCACCACCACCAAATTCATCATCTTTTCCATCTACCCATTCTATTTCATATATATAAAGCTTTACAATTCCACCATTTCACCACTTGATTATTCTATATCTCATATTTCATCATCAATCTTTGAAGAAGAAGGAGAGGAGTCTAGCATCACTTGAGGAATCATCATCACCATGACAAAACTTCCATGAGTTCATCTACACCATCCTCAATTTAATCATCACTAGTCAATTCTCTATCCCTACTTTTTAGTTTAATGTTCATAAACATGTTGGAGCTTATGTATTTGATTATGAGTGAGTAGTTAGTTCGTTAGGGCTAGGGTTGAAAGCCGTAGCCAATCTTGTATGACTTTGATGTAAATATTATGTTTGATGCACTTTTCTTTAGCACCTTAACATGCTAGTTCAAGAGTTGAATGTTTATGCTTAAACTTAATCAATTTGGGTATGAATATTTGTCATGACATGAGAAATAATTAAGGCTTGATTAACCTTGGTTGTTTGAAGCATGATAGCATATCATATGTGCATGTTAAGGTTGTGAACTACAATCACTTAGAGATAAGCTTGGTTGGTTTACATAATTTCTTCATCTCCAAGCTTTATGCACTTAGGTAAATGCATTAGATACCTAACCGGATTGAAATACATGACTTAAGTAGTTAAGTACCACACCCGAGAGGGTTGCTTGATATCATCAAAGGAGAATGCCCTTTGTCATACCAGAGAGGGATGCAAGAAGAGAAATTGGCTAATTAAAATAACATCATTCATTATAGAAGCATCATTGTTTGCAAGAAAGGCTAGAAGTGAAAACTTTAAGTCCTAACTCTCATCCATTTTATTACATCTAATTTAGATTAAGCTAGTTTACATTTCAAGTATTCATTTAGCTATTTCCGAATCAAATCATCTCCAAAACCAAAATCAAAACACTACCCTATCTTGCATATAATCACCATGAACTTTGGTTCACCTATGAGCCCTTGTTTGTAATTTGTACATTTGCATATTCATCTAGCATCCTTTAGGTTTCCCTTAGCTAGAGTGGATTTTCCAATCCCTTGGGTACGATATCCCTTACTCATAATCCCTACACTATAACTTGGCCCTTATACTTGAGGGTGGCTATTTGGCTAACACCAACTCATTGGAACAGATTTGTAGTAAATTAGTGCAAAGATTACCTTCCACGCTTGAAATACAATAAATGTTTTCTTATGGATAAGTTAGTTCTGTTGCTTAATAAATCTATGTAAGTTTAACTATTTGTACAATGAATTCGAGATATTATCATACACCCATTCTATTTTAATTCTTTATTGGATGTCCATACAACTCATCTTACTGCATTGGTTGAGTTTTGTTTGTTAGATGACAAAATTATTAACTAACTTGTAAGTGTTTAAGAGAAAAGAGAATTTGGGAGAATACTTGGATGCTTTCATTCATAATATAGACGATTACAAGTACAATATTTTAGAGTACAAGGAAACCTAATCAAATATTGATAAGGAGATTTAGAATATACTACCCTATTACAACTTGGATAAGTAATCATGTTTGGATCAAACACACATAATTTGGGTTTCTTTCAACAAAAAATGACAGGACAAAAAGTGATACTTCATAACTCTATATAGCAATATGACAGATGACTAATTACATAAAAATTGAGCTCATGACTCATTAAATTTACGACGCTCACTAAAATAGAAACAGAAAATATTAGGACAATTACGCGGAGAAAAAACCCCATCACATATTCACGTAGAAATTCCAGGGCATCACAACCTCAAGGTTATGTACGTCTGAATTGGGTTTATGAACCCAACCCTAGTAAGAGCTAGTTTGGGATTGCTGTGACTTTAAAAAAAAAAAACTGATGCTGCTATGTTGTGAGAATAATCAGGTGTGAATTAAAACAGTTTCGTGTTTGGTAAATAATATTTTTAAAAGTGTTGTCAGTACATAAAACAACTACAGAGTGTGTTTTGATCCACAGTATCTAGCTTCTAAAAGCAACTTCTAGGCTGCTTCTAAAATCTGCTGCCAGTGACCTATAATTTTCAATTAAAGCTGCTTTTTATTTATTTACTAAACACAATAAAATCTAAAATTTTGAACAAAAACTGATTTTTTTTTAAAAGCGAAGCAATCCCAAACGGGACCTAAATGTACCCCACAAATCGTCCTGGACCACCTTGGAGTTAACATATGCAAGGAACAATAAATCAAGAACAAAGGCCAAGAAGGCCCAACTCTAGTGTACAACTCGAAACAAAAGGTCCAAAGACTTTTTATGGAGGTGTTAGGGTTTAATAAGACCCATGTAAAATAAGAACTAAACCCTAGGTCCACAAGACCCCGTCAAGACGCTTGCTCTAGTAGGCGCTTAAGCTCTGCTTAATTTTTTTCATATATAATTTTCAAATAACATTTAGTTAATAAATATTGATGGCTCTGTCGAGCATGATTGAAAGAGCAAAAATTAACATGGTGTTTAATGTAAAGTTTAAGGTGCTACACTGAAAATCTGAAATTATACGTGCATGGGTTAGGGAACTTATAGATGTGCATGAGTTAGAGAACTTACGAATTACAATAAACTCATGAACCACGACAAAAAATTACGCAGGAATCGCAAGAAAATACAACACTACGCAATATAGATTTGTTGTTTTGTAAGGGCTTCAGCAACTATCTTTTATGCACCCATTGGATAATTGTGACAACCTTCCATGCAAAGTCAAATTTGGACGGGATGTATGTAAGACCCATAATGGGTCAAAATAAAATTTTAATTTGAAAAAGAATAAAAAAGAATATATCAGTATCCATGGAGACCCAACGCTAGATGGGTGCGAGAATTGGCTCGATTTCGTCCACCTAGGGCTCAGTTCAAGGCTGCTATCCACTGAATCTGGGAGTCAAAACCATAAGGTGGTGGGTTCCTAAACGACTTGATTGTAATGGCAAGGCTGAAAGATCAGTCATGGCAAAGGAGGATTAGAATCTGTCCTGAGGGCTGTGCGACGAGCGAGGTAGTGGCCTTGAGGCAGGATATCGGCGACGTGAGTGCTCATCTCCGGTCTGTGGTCTCCAAGGCAAGAGCGACTGCAGCGGGCGGTCAGAACACAGCGGGTCGTGGCTTGGTGGTCGGTGGTGACGAGCTACCCTCTCATGCAAGGGTGTCCACATCAATTCGGTGGCCCAAAGCAAGATGGAGGCCCAACTTGGTTTGGTACCCTAGCTTGTCTTGGACAGATCTGGTCTCGGGCTCTAGTGGGCTAACTAAGGCTGCAGATATTGGAAGTTGGAATTGGGCCCTTTCTAGGTTGTTTTTCGCTGCTGCAATGTGGGCTAACGTGGGGCCCACATATTTTGGGTTTCGGATTTGGGATCCCAGAGGATTATTTCAAATAACTACACTTATGTGGTTTTTTAGCCTGCAGGTTATGATGTTTCTTTTACATCTTGATAATGGAAGCTTCTGGAGCACCACAATTGAGCGCATTGGCAAAGGAAGTTTTCGCACAAAAATGATCTCTTTGTAGGGTAATGTTATAATTTGTTAGGCTCCTTGATTAAGTGAGTTTCGATGTCTTAAGTGAATGGTGCATGATTCTCGTTTCTGGGAAATTTGTAAGTGCCGTTCTGGCCTGTGATTATCAATGAAATCTTCATTTACTTTAAAAAAAAAAAAAACTATTTATTAAGCCAATAAGGCTTATGGTTGAATTTAAAACTCACAATTTACCCTTCCTTGATCATAGTTTAAAAATCTACAACTTATCAGAGGAAGGATAAATTGATAAATATGAAAGAAAACTAAAATTGAAAGAATTTTTTTTGGGAGTTGGCAGTTTAAATAAAAAAAATTATTCATAATTTTGTTTTTTAAGAGAACATCTTTTAAACTTAAATGACAAATTCATCCTTGCACAAGATGAAGTTTTTGTCAAAAATAACATTTGGACTAATATTGGTTAGTTTCGCAAACCACAAGGGTGAAACTAAATAATTTTAAACTATAAGATTAATTTTGAACATCAATTTAAACCACAATGACTATATATAATTTTTACCCTTTATTTAAAGAGGCAGGCAGCTCTTCTTCGTCTTCATGTGAGTCTGTGACTGCATATATACTTCCCCTTTTAAGCCATTTTTGCACACCACAAACCTTCTCAAGCTCATACTCCATAGCCAAACTAAAAAGTTCGAGGTTGGGCAAGTGCCTCGCCACCCCCCTCCCCCAAAAAAATGGCCCCTGGTTATATGATTAATATTGCTTACTTTTGATGATTAGTTATCTGTGATCATATTATTAATTACTAATGTCTTTCTACTCTATCAATATGTGATTGATTTTAATTATTTTTCTTTTGTCGTTCTCACTGTATTTGAGCGTTTTCCATTTCTATCATCAAATACTGCTTCACTCTAATCTTACCCACCTTAAAAAGAGTTCCTAGATCCACCACGGATTAAGAATTTGATCATTTTCACTGTATAAAAAAAATGGCATGAAAAACATGGGCACTGCTTTTAGCCAACAAGACCCGTCTACTTCCGAACAGATAAGATCAACATTGAGTGGTGTTGAGGAAAATTATAAAAGAATCATCAATCATGCATGATTTGGGTCTGCATGATTGTGAATTTGTGATGTAACTAAAACTTTAGACGTTCAATCGTAAATAATTAGTCGATGCCAGCCGGACCAATAGTACGGAGTCGCCAATAGTATAGAAACAACATAGCTACACGTCAATTAAACTTTTGTTCACCTCCGTCACGTAGCTGACATCATCACCCATCAAGCATGATTAAATCCACTAATGAAGACATTATTTTTTCTTTTTCGCCTTTATTTCTTTACACATTTGTTTACACATTTTCGATCATTAAATAATTATATATTTAGTTAAATTTTTGTAGACACAATTCTTACATAAAAATTTAATAAATCAACAGTTGCAATCGTTGAGTTAGGTCGCATAAAAGTGAAAAATAGTATATATAAATCCTCATATTTTAAATTTGAGGGATATATTTTTTTTTTTTGAAATTTTAGTGGAGTCGGAGAGAATAACTATTACTGGTTGTTTACCATTCAAAACACATATTCAGCCCATTCGTCAAGCAGACAAGCTCATATATACAATTAAACCTTACAATTCACCACCAACAACTTCTTTATCAGCTCATTTTCAATCTTTCACCTGCGCCTTTGAACTTGAATTAAGGGATCCCTTGTGGGAACCACTTTTATATCACATATCGGCATTTTGACCATTCAATTCTTAAGACTCCATGAATAGATCACTTCAGCAAATTTTTAGCTAACTTAGTTACCGTTAAGGTATCGAACTAGATTAAATCAATGGACGAACCAAGTCTGTCAAACCTGAATCGTTCATGTTTATAATTGTAAATCACAATTTTGAATGCCTTAATGATTATCAATTTGGCTGAAAATTGGCATAATTAATTTACTCATATAAACCTAATAACTGAACGATGAAAATGCTTATAAGTGATCGAAAAGCTGGTCAAATAATCAATTCCTTAAAAAAAAAAGGATCTCTCACTATAATAGCTCTGTATATGTATAGACACACATTTATGTTGACATGTTGTTGTTGCTTGCATTATTTGGAAGGGCAATGATATAGGGCCTCAATGAGGCCTAAGATTTGTGGTCTCAAATCCTAGCACTACAACAGAAAGTCTTTTTAGCGACCAAGTTTTTTGCGAGGAATTTATTTTCCTCAATAAATGTCACCTTTTACGAGGAATATTTTGGTTCATCACTAAATGCTCTTAAGTTTTCTACGAGGAATATATTTTCCTCACTATATATCACTTTCTACGACGAATATTATAGTTCATCACTAAATGTGACCATAAATTGGTCTCTGAAGCGTCAAGTTATTAGCGAGGAAATATGAGGCTTGGATGACTAATTTTTTCATCGCGAAAACGACATTTAGCGAGGAAATAATGATTTCATCGTTATTTTTTTGGCAGAAAATTGTCTAAGACCCGCCAAATTCAATGGCGACAAAACCATGATTTCCTCGCTAAAAGTCTGTTTTCTACGAGGAATTATTTCCTCGTCAAAAGAAGCAATTTGTGAGGAACTAACACTATCCTCGTTACTAGTTTGGCAGAGAATTGTGTAAGACCCGCCAAATTCAACGGCGATAAAATTATGGTTTCCTTGCTAAAACTCTGTGTTTCACGAGGAACCATTTCCTCGGTAAAAGAAGCAATTAGCGAGGAAATAACACTTTCCTCGTTATTAGTTTAGCGGAAAAATGTACAAGACCCGCCAAATTCAACGGTGACTAAACTATAGTTTCCTCACTAAAACTTTTTGTTCTACGAGGAACCATTTCCTCGTCAAAAGATATAATTAGCGAGGAAATAACTCTTTCTTCGTTGTTTGGTTGGTGGAAAATTGTGTAAGACCCACCAAGTTCAATGACGACAAAACTATAGTTTCCTCACTAAAGCATGTATTCTACGAGGAATCATTTCCTCGTCAAAAGCAACAATTAGCGAGGAAATAACGCTTTCTTCATTATCAGTTTGGCAGAATCTTGTGTATGTCCCGCCAAATTTAATTAATGGCGACAAACTATGAGTTTCCTAAGAAAAAATAAACTTTTACCAATGAATAATTTTTTCATTAATTGAATATACATTTTACGAGAAACTTATTATTTCATTGTTGAAAGTTCTAAAAGATTTTTTTAATCTGTTGAAATTAGTAGAAACCCATCATTGTATTATTGATTGTAATACTACAATAATTAATATTTTATTATATATATATATATATATTTTTTTTTTAAAACACCGCATTGTATTATTTATTATTTTATGGGTGACTAATTTAAAGCCAATGTACATAATTTTTTTTTTTTGCTTTTTTTTAAAAAAAAAAAAAAAAAAAAACCATTATCCCACCCCATCCTTACATATATATGTAAGTGAGAATCGAACCCATAACCTTTACAAAGTTGAAATTATAACTTAGCAACATGTCACAGCTCACCGACAACCAATGTACGTAATTGACATCACTTAAAGTTTTGCTTTCTCTGCTCTGTCTAGAGGCCGAGTCCTAACCATTGTAATTTTTTTTTTCAGAATTTATTCAAAATTACTTTTAAAAAAAATACAATGATTGTAATTCTTTAAACAACACTTTCTCATGTTAATGTCTGATCAATTAATTTTTTGCACCTATATAATCATAGGACAACTAGGAATGATTGCTTGGTTAGTCAATTTAACTCCAATTCATCTCTATACTAATTCTATATATATTTATGTATACATGTATATATATAAATATATATCCACACACACACATATATAAGTCATATGACTTATATTCTCTGTTTCTTTGTTATTGATCTTGCGTCCACTTTGTATACATGACATCTTCACGTGTTAAGGAATTGCGTATGAGACCACTATGATTTGACGATCCAAACCGTTTTATTTGTAGGACACCTCCTATTTCGTTAAGGTGTAGATTTTGGAAGAAATAAGTCATCGAACACACTATCTTCGGTATTAATTGTTATTATCATCATGATAATGAATAGCTAAATGGTTCCCGATTAAGTTGAAATTTTGCATGGATGATCAAGGAGTGGTGTCCTACAAGTTGAACGGTTTGGATTGTCAAAATAAAATTGCATAGGGGGTCGTACTCTAGACCCTACACACTATGCAATGTAATTTTGACAATCTAAACCGTTCAAGATGTAAATCCTTATACATAGATTGTATATGCAAAATATTTAGATTTTTATAAATAGATTGAATATGCAAAACCTTTATAAAATAAAAAATCATTTTGTTAGCCATTATCATGACATAAGCCTTAAAAACTAGCCCCTAATCTCTAACCCCTAAACCCTAATCTCTAATCCCTAAACCCTAAACCCTAAACCCTAAATCATATATTGTTGAGGTAAGAAAAAATATAGATAACGCTGGTTTTGAAAAAATAAAAAGTAAAAGCGGGACATTTGTAAGTTCAAGCGGCAATATAAAATCAAAAAATCGCCCAAAGACAAAAATGAAAAATCAATTAGAAGAGTAACACGACAAAAAACCCTAGAGGTTCAGCATCTACAGAACAGAACAGAAGAAATGGGTCTGAGTGCTCGGCTGGGGTTTGGGGGCAAACTAAAAAACTGGACGGCATGGGTGATCAAAAGGCTTCCTGATGGCGATCGGGTTGGGAAATCTCAATCAACTAAAGCTGCAAAGTTCAATTTCGTGGGCAATTTCTTCATCTGCAGATTAAGAAGCTTGTATTGAAGAATCTTGGGTGGATTCCAATTCCTTCAATTTTTCGTTGGGTCTGCTCTATCACTAGAGAACGGATCTGGTATTGAGAGTTTGACTTCACTTTAGTCCCTCCCTTCAGGTATGTCTTCACTTTAACTGTTTTTGGATGAGCTTTCAATTCAATTCAATGATGTTTATGTTCTGTATTTCAATACCAAAAAATCCTGGTTTTCTTTTCTTTTCTGCGTATTGATATGTCATCAATCGATGTATGACGGTGCAAGTTATTAATATTTCCTTGTTTACTTTGCTAGATTAGGGGCGGAGCATGAATTTTACAGTCTGCCATTAAGATGCTCCGATTGTACCATCGTCGTCCGATCATCATTCTTCAGGTATTTGCTCTATATTACACGAATTTATGTTCAATTAAAGTTTCTGGGGTCAAATTTCTCAGATTTATCAGAAAGGTTTTGGCTTTTTTCAGTGTTGATGTTGATTTAAGAGAAACCGGTGTGAAATTGGTGTATTGGGTACTTTTGGGGACAATGGTCTTGGATGATTAAAGGGTTGGGTTAGATCTTTGATGCCTTGTGATTGATCAGCTGGGTTTTGATAATGGGTGTTCTATCAATGTTTTGGGCTAGTCACACAAACAGAATTGGGTGTCTCTTGGAGTTGATTATGTTAGATATGGGCATTAGATTTTTGTGATCTAAATTGTTCTTGCATGTGTGTCTTTGATTGTTACAACTCAAGCTACAATTGTTATTGGCATAGAAAGACTGCATGTTAAGTTTGTTATAGGTAATATCTTTTTCACTATACTAGTATTGGATTTTATGAATATCCTTTCAGCATCTTGAAGATCTCAAGAGTGAATTTGAGCGTGTTAATGGAGCCCAGATTTCGTAGGTGAGATCAAAATTGGAATTGTTCTGAATCATTATGTTTAATATGATTCTGAATTGCTTATTTGCTATTGCTAAGCTTGTTTGGTGGGTTGTCTTCATTTATTGTTTCTCTTCTTTACTTTCTGCTTTTTTGTTCTTTGTACAATTTAGTTCTTCTTTTTTTTTTTTTTTTTAAAGAGCACAATTTAATCTCTTTCATAGCCGTATTTGTTTCAGTCAGAAAAATTTCTCCAATCTGTTATGAGCACTTTGGAGTGAGATGTTTCTATCAAGCATTTGGGTCATATATAAAGTTCATTAGTATGTGCAGCTGAAATTTAATTCATCATCTTCACATCTTAATGGCATGCTCTGATCCGTAAGTGGGCTCCTGTTGCCATGCTCTGCAGGTGCTAAAGCTCTCTACAAAACCTCTATAAGAGAACTTCCATTTCTAGTGACGAGTTCCAAGTGCAAGATTAGAAGAGATTCCAAGATTTGGAGAAGTGATCAGGAGGATGCCAAAAAAAATATTGAGGAGTTCACCAATAACCAAATGATTTAGTTACTTCTATATTGGATTTAGTACAGGAGGATCCCTACACTCTTTTGAGTCAGTATATTGTATTGGTATCATGATATGACTACTTTGAATTGTAAGAGAATACTCTGAGTTCTTACTTTAATTTTAATATATATTTCTTTTGTCTTCTCATCTTTATTATCTACATTATTGTTCCTCGCCATAACCAAACAACTGCAACAAAAATGAATTTTCTCGTTATGGGCAAGAGAATCTATAATGACAAAAGTAAAATTCCTCGTGATTGAGTACGTTTAGGGAGGAATGATTTTCTCGCTAAAAGGATACCTAGTACGAGAAAAATAAAATTTCCTCATTGAAGATAGCTTATAGCGAGAGAAAACTTCCTCATCCAAAGCTCTCTACAACGACAAAATTATTTTCGTCTCAAAAAGTGTATTTTAAATTTTTTATTATTACTTATCATTAGCGAGGAAATACTAGTTTAGCGATGAAATATATTTTATCGGGAAATATATTTAACAACTATTTTCTAACCCTCAAAATTTTTTTAGTGAGGAAATATATCAGTTTAGGCGAGGAAAAAAATCGTAGCTAAAGAATAATGGCGAGAAAAAATATATTCATCGCGAAAAGGGTTTGACGAGGAAATAGTATTTTCCTCGCGAAAACTTTTCTTGACCACCCTACTGCGAGGAACTGACGACCAAAATATTTTCCTCGCAAAAGCACTATAGCGAGGAAATTTCGATTTTCAGCGACAAACTTGTTCCTCGCTAATTAGCTTTTCTGTTGTAGTGTAGGTGTCATGTTGTATATATAATAATCAAAGGTTGAATTTATATAATAATCAAAGAATATATAATAATCATATGAATATGTATTTTTCACATTATATTTTCAAAATTTGCAGGAACCCAATAAAGGTTGAATTTATATACATGTGTTATGCAAATCTTTTGTTTGAATGTATGTGCAAATCTATTGACTGAATTACATGAAATTTTTTCTGTTCTTAATTGAAGAAAAAAAAAATTGTTGTTTAAATCGAAGCATGAGTGTAATGAAAAGGAAAAATGAAAAAAAAAAAAAAACTAAAATATTTTTTTTTAGAAAAAAACCAAACTAATTTAGGGTCATTAGATTTTGAAAGGATAAGATGGTCTTTGTCTCAAGAATTACATAACATGATTTGACAAATAAGTGACATGTATAGGTGACATGGCATGACACCTAAGATTGAGGCCATAAATCTTAGGCCTCATTGAGGCCACAAATCATTTTCCTATTTGGAAATACTTGCAGGTAGTTCACCAAAACTCTCCATAGCAGTGCATGCAATTAACATGAGGCCAAGAATGACCTCGCAAATGTTGTTAGATAATAACATTGGGAACATGTTTTGGTGAACTCAAGTGTTACTAGATATTCCAGATGAGACCACAAAAGAGAGTGGTGATCATGAACTATGTAACTTGGTGAACCAGCTTCGGGAATCCCTCAACATAACAGTGATTACTTAGAAACTCTCAAATGTGAAGAAGGATATAAAGTCATTTGTAACTTGCTAGATTCGATGGAGGAGGAGACTTCTCTAGAACCAGTACTAGAGATTTATGCATTCACTAGCTGGACTAGAATTCTTAACCAAGAATTTGATCATTTTCACTGTATAAAAAAAAAATGGCATGAAAAACATGGGCACTGCTTTTAGCCAACAAGAGTACAAGACCCGTCTACTTCCCAACAGATAAGATCAACATTGAGTGGTGTTGAGGAAAATTATAAAAGAATCATGCATGATTGTGAATTTGTGATGTAACAAAAACTTTAGACGTTCAATAATTGGAATTAATCGTAAATAATTAGTCATGCAGTGTCGATGCCAGCCGGACCAATAGTACGGAGTCGCCAATAGTATAGAAACAACAAAGCTACACGTCAATTAAACTTCTGTTCACCTCCGTCACGTAGCTGACACTCATCACCCGTCAAGCATGATTAAATCCACTAATGACGACATTATTTTTTCTTTTTCGCCTTTATTTGTTTATACATTTTCGATCATTAAATAATTATATATTTAATTAATTTTTTGTAGACACAATTCTTACGTAGAAATCTAAGAAATCAACAGTTACAATCGTTGAGTTAGGTTGCATAAAAGTGAAAAATAATATATATATATATATATAAATCCTCATATTTTAAATTTGAGGGATATATATATATATATATATATATATATATATATATATATATATATATTGAAATTTTAGTGGAGTCAGAGAGAATAACTATTACTGTTTGTTAACCATTCAAAACACATATTCGGCCCATTCGTCAAGCAGACAAGCTCATATATACAATTAAACCTTACAATTCACCACCAACAACTTCTTTATCAGCTCATTTTCAATCTTTCACCTGCGCCTTTGAACTTGAATTATCACATATCGGCATTTTGACAATTCAATTCTTAAGACTCCATGAATAGATCACTTTAGCAAATTTTTAGCTAAATTAGTTACCGTTAAGGTATCGAACTAGATTAAATCAATGGACGAACCAAGTCTGTCAAACCTGAATCGTTCATGTTTATAATTGTAAATCACAGTTTTGAATGCCTTAACGATTATCAATTTGGCTGAAAATTGGCATAATTAATTTACTCATATAGACCTAATAACTGAACGATGAAAATGCTTATAAGTGATCGAAAAGTTGGTCAAATAATCAATTCCTTAAAAAAAAAATGATCTCTCACTATAATAGCTCTGTATATATATAGACACACACATATTTATGTTGACATGTTGCTGTTGCTCGCATTATTTGGAAGGGCAATGATATAGGGCCTCAATGAGGCCTAAGATATTTGGCCTTAAATCCTAGGTGTCATGTCATGTAAGCAAATACAAATTTTTTTTAATTCCACATAATATATCTTGCCATATCATACTATTGCAACACCAACTTTACCCTTTTACATTTCCTTTTAGATGTTAGGGGGTGAATCAATTACATTAATGAATTTAATTAGGTGATGAAAAAAATATCAGCTATTAATTATGTACTAATTTAAGAGATATGTCTACAAATTATTTGACCAATATTTTTCTTCATTTAATTAAATTCTTTCCTATAATTTTTCTTTCCAAATAGCATTAATATATTGAATTAGGTGTCAAGAAATAGGCATTAAATTTTCTTTCCAAATATTGATTAATTTCATCCAAAAAAAATAGCATTAGTAAATTGAATTTGGAAAATACTTGGTCTAAATTAAGAGGTAAGAAAAAATTTCATGTTAGTACCAGTCATTAATTACCATCTACAATCTAAATATTAGGGAAAAAAACAAACAAAAAATAATAAACTCAATTTCAATGTTTAAACCCTAGCTACATAAAGAGAAAAAAATGAACAAAAGAATATATAATAATCATATGAATATGTATTTTTCACATTATATTTTCAAAATTTGCAGGAACCCAATAAAGGTTGAATTTATATACATGTGTTATGCAAATCTTTTGTTCGAATGTATGTGCAAATCTATTGACTGAATTACATGAAATTTTTTCTGTTCTTAATTGAAGAAAAAAAAATTGTTGTTTAAATCGAAGCATGAGTGTAATGAAAAGGAAAAATGAAAAAAAAAAAACTAAAATATTTTTTTTTAGAAGAAAACCAAACTAATTTAGGGTCATTAGATTTTGAAAGGATAAGATGGTCTTTTTCTCAAGAATTACATAACATGATTTGACAAATAAGTGACGTGTATAGGTGACATGGCATGTCACGCCCCGAATTTTGAATAAAGGAATTCAAATCCGAAACGCGAGAACAAACAATCACAAGAAGACTCTTAGAAATTTTTTTTATTTAAACTAAGCAACAACAAACTGAACTCACAATGTCAATACCGACTCGTTCTTTAGAGTCACATATTACATTACAATAGTTTACAAATTAAACTGAATAACAATTCAATAAGTAAACACACCCACCACAACTCACTACACAGCGGAAGACTTAAAACTAAAAGTACACATCCACGTCCACGCTACCAAACGTACACCTCAGCTTAGATGACGATTAATCGATATTCTAACCTGCACAATAACCCTTACACCATAGAATAGTGCACCGGGAATGAACAAAACAAACCCGGTAAGCTTTTTAAGTCCGTATGAGTAAACTCAATTAAAATGACTCACGTCATTCATGCTTATAATTTCTCAACTCATGAGATAAATTAAAGCAACAACATTTAACTCCACAAACACAACCAAACATATAATCACACTAGGTAACAATTAGTAATCCCTGCATCGAAAGTTTAGTTCAGGAGATCACCAAAGTCACCCAAACACAACCAAACATATAATCACACTAGGTAACAATTAGTAATCCCTGCATCGAAAGTTTAGTTCAGGAGATCACTAAAGTCACCCAATTCAAATTATAGTAATCCCTGCGTCGAAAGTTTAGTTCAGGAGATTACAATTAAACCAATCAATTAAATCAAACAATATAATTCATATTATCTCAACTCACCCATAATATGAAAATCAAGTCCCTCTTGGACAACAAAAGAAAGAAACCACTTGAAACTCTCTTTTAAAAATGTGTACTCAAGGGCACGGTAACACAAAGTTATCCCCAAGCAGTGCAATGTACCCAAGAGCACGATAACGCGAAGTTATCCCCCAAGCCGTACATTTGGCAGACAGACTAGAGCTCTAACTGAATTGTAACCTGACACCTCGGCCGAGGTTCAAGTATACAACATGCCTCGATCACCAATGTGACAAAAGGTCCTCAGACCGAACATTTAAAAGTCCACATGACCCAAAATGTTACACTCAACCCAAGATACTCTTTAACACAATCATATCAATCAATCACATGATATATTGCATTTCCGAAAAGAGTAAATGCTCAGAATAATAATCCAAATAATTCACAAATCATACGCATATCACCACGTCATGCCATCAACATATATATATTCCACGTAAATATATATATACGTAGTCATTCACGCAGGAATGACCACTAATACCAACTATAGTTCACACATTTTAAAACCAAGAAATTCATTTTATACTTAAATTCACTTTTTTACCTGGGAGCCGTAGCCCTATGAACCGTAGTCGATCGAGTTCATATTATTTCAAACAAATCATTAAATTTGAAAACGATTTACAATTGTCACAATTCCAACAATTAAATAATTCGGTTCGTAAATGAACCTTGTGAGATTTACTCACCTTAAAGTCCCGCTGCGTCTTCTCTAACAGTCAAGATAAAATACCGGACGTACTGCAAATCACCTAAAGCAAGTACAACCCCGATTCAATACACGAATTAACAAAAACCATTAAATTCCGAAACTCCCGAAACACACTAAAAATCCGAAAGTGAAGCCAATCGAGGCGAAACTTCATCTGAGACCACCCGAGGTCTCCGGAATACTTATACGATCAATCTATCAAAATTTCAAGTCAACAGGACGGCCAAATCCTCACGGATCGAACATCGATCGAACCGAAAACCCTAAAACCCTAACATACATCAACTTTCTCCAAAATAACCTTATAATATATCAAAACGACCGTATCGATGTGTAGATGGATAAACTGAAAACAGAACACAAAAATAAGGCCAGACGCGCCACCACGCGCCGCCACAAGCGGTGGTTCAGATTGTGGTCAACCACGGCGGTCAACGCCGGATCAACCACCTCCGATGCCAAAGTCATCAACTACAAACTTGTTCAAAATGAAGGCATGAGTCACTTTCATACCTGGAGCTAAGTGAGATTCGGTCTAGATTGTCCTAGATCAAGCCTAGAAGGTGGATCAATCTCGTGCGTCTGATCAGATCCTAGATTGAATCAGGGACGTCGAAAACTTCAAACCTTGATCTTTCGCTCCACACTCAAAATCGTGATGCAAGCCTTATATGGGGATGATCAGGAGGAGGAAGACAACCCAAAACTGGGGAGGATCGGCACGTGCAACGCCGGCGTGGAGGAGAACCGGCCGGGTCGGGTTTGGGGCTCGGTGGAGGGCTTCGATCCAGCCCTGGAGGCTGCGACGGAGCAAAGCAACGCCACGGGGATTCTGGACGGCTCGCGGTGAACGCGGGAAGCGCCGGGTCATGGCCAGAGAACGCGCGACGGCGCCGCTGGATATTTAATACACATATTCGGCCCATTCGTCAAGCAGACAAGCTCATATATACAATTAAACCTTACAATTCACCACCAACAACTTCTTTATCAGCTCATTTTCAATCTTTCACCTGCGCATTTGAACTCAAATTATCACATATCGGCATTTTGACCATTCAATTCTTAAGACTCCATGAATAGATCACTTCAGCAAATTTTTACCTAAATTAGTTACCGTTAAGGTATCGAGCTAGATTAAATCAATGGACGAACCAAGTCTGTCAAACCTGAATCGTTCATGTTTATAATTGTAAATCACAGTTTTGAATGCCTTAACGATTATCAATTTGGCTGAAAATTGGCATAATTAATTTACTCATATAGACCTAATAACTGAACGATGAAAATGCTTATAAGTGATCGAAAAGTTGGTCAAATAATCAATTCCTTAAAAAAAAAAGGATCTCTCACTATAATAGCTCTGTATATGTATAGACACACATATTTATGTTGACATGTTACTGTTGCTCGCATTATTTGGAAGGGCAATGATATAAGGCCTCAATGAGGCCTAAGATTTGTGGCCTCAAATCCTAGGTGTCATGTTGTAAGACCTCGGAAATTTGTTATTAATTCCTAAATATTTCTTGGGATTAATAAAGTGTTCGTTTGTACGATTTCTTAGTTCGAGGGTGGAGTGGAATTATTTTCGGACGAATAATTATTCGAAGTGCACGTTTTAGGGGGGGTTACGAAGTTTGACTTTTCATACGTTAGGATTTTGCGAAAATTTCCTTCACGAAAGTTGTAGAGTGCGTCGATACGAGTTCGTGGACATGTGGAACGCGGAAATCGGAGTTCGTATGATAAAGTTATGAGCGATTGAAATTTGGGGAAATTTCTATAAATATGAGAAATTTCCGGATTTTTTCATAAATCCCAAATTTTCTACTTTTTTCATTTTCTCCCCCAGAATTCTCTCTGTTCTCTCTCCTCCGCGCGACCCGACCCGAGACGAAACCCGGTTCCCGACCCGACTCAATCTCTCTCCTCCGGCCACCTCCGACGACGGGACAAGGCAAGGAATGTTCAGACCAGCATCGTGAGCCGCCTTGTGGTGGTGGTTTGCGCCGTTGTTCGCCGGAAACAGCAGATCGGAGTCGAGGAAGAATTCACGATCGGGACCCGGTCGGAAATCCACTTTTCCGGCGACATCTCGGCCGATCCTTCTCGGTTTTGGAATGTCCTCCTCCTCCTGATCATCCCCATATAGGCCTTGAATCACGATTTGGTGTGTGGCGCAAAATATCAAGGTTTGAACAAATCAGCGGCTGTGGTTGAATCTGGAAACTTGATCAGACGCTCGAGATTAATCCAACTTCCAAGCCTGATCTAGGACGATCTAGACCGAATCTCACTTTGCCCCAGGTATGAAAGTGGCTCATCTCTTCATTTTGAACAAGTTTGTAATTGATGACTTTGGCATCGGAGGTGGTTGATCCGGCGTTGACCGTTGTGGTTGACCACAATCTGAACCACCGCTTGTGGCGGCGCGTCAGACCATATCTTTGTGTTCTGTTTTCAATTTATGCATCTACGCATCGATACGGTCGTTTTGATATATTATAATGTTAATTTGGAAAAGGGTTGATGCATGCTAGATTTACGGTTTTACGCGATATCTTCGATTTGCGATCCGAGAGGATCCGACCGTCAGATTTTCTTCAAATTATGTTGATCGTAGAGCTGTTCCGATGACTTTGTGTGGTCACGGATGAGGATCCGACCGTGGGATCGTCGTTTAAGTGTGTTTTATGAATCGGTTGCTAAGTTAAGGTCGTATTTGTTTAGGTGATTGACGGTTTTGGTTGGGCGAACGGTTGTGATTGTGATTTTGGGCTGTATTGAAGACGCAGCTGGATTTAGAGGTGAGTAAATCTCACGGTGTTTCGATTGATAAAGTAGTTATGTTTTAATTTAGTATATTTAAATTGTTAGCATGAAAAATCATTTTCGAAACAAATTATTTGTTTTAAAATATATGAACTTGATCGACAACGGTTCATGGGTAGGTTAAAACAATGTTTTGATATAAAATGATTTTCGAGTAGTTAATTTATAAAACTATAGTTGGTATTAGTGGTCATTCCTGCGTGAATGACTACGTATGTATTTATATTTACGTGGAATATATATATGGATGGTGTGACATTGGTGAAGTTGTGTTTGAGAGTGTGATTAATTATATTGTAGTACCAAAGTGGTGACCAAAGTGGCGATAGTTTATACAGTAGTACCAAAATGGTGACCAAAGTGGCGATACTTGATGTAATGGTATGAGTGTAGCGGTATACAATTCATCATGTGTGTGATTGATGTAATTGTATGAGTGTAGTGGTATACAATTCATCATGTGAGTGATTGATGTAATTGTATTAAAAGAGTATTTGGAGTTGATGGGTGATCATCTACTTTAGTCAAAGTCGATGGGTGAATATCGACTATTGACTTTAGTTTGGAGTTGATGGGTGATCATTGACTTTAGTGTGAGTTGTTTGACTTCTTCATTTATTTTCCTTTTCCTTCTAATTGTTGAATTTTATGTAATCTCCTGAACTAAGTTATATGCAGGGATTACTGTCTTTTGAGTTGTTTGTTTTAATGTAATCTCCTGAACTAAGTTATATGCAGGGATTACTGCTTTTGTATTGTTTGCTTTATTGTAATCTCCTGAACTAAGTTATATGTAGAGATTACTGCTTTTTGTATTGTTTGTTTTAATGTAAATTCCTGAACTAAAATCTATGCAGGGATTTATATGATTTCTTTTGTTTGTTTTCATGTGATCGTCTGAACTACGTTTCTATGCAGGAATTACTGATTTTGCTTAATTCTTATTGTGGGTATAGTTGTGGGTTGTGATCTGTAGTGATTGGAAATGAGTATGTTTTCCTGGTTGTGCCGTTGAGGCAAAGGAATGGTGATCTGATAAATGGTGATCTGATAGATTGTGGGGACGTGAAATGTTTAAAATATTGGGAGTTATTTGTATAGTTGGAGATTGTGGGAAGTGAGATAAAATGAATTGAGAGTCAGAGCATATGGGTTTTAGCTGGGTTGAAATTATTGAGCATGATATTGATTAGTTTGAAACTTGATGTTTTTGTTGTGATAATTAAATATTGTTGCTTTAATTATCTCACGAATTGAGAAATTATAAGCATGAGTGACGTGAGTCATTTTATTTGAATTTACTCATACGGGCTGAAAGGCTTACCGGGTTTGTTGTTTACATTCCCGGTGCACTATTCTATGTTGTAGGGGTTATTGTGCAGGTTAGAATATCGGGTGATCGTTATCGAAACTGAGGTGGACTTTCCGTCACGTGGTGTAGAAGGGCGCTTATACTTGTAGTCTTCCGCTGTGTAGTGAGTTGGTGAGAGTGGTTACATGTTGAATTGATATTCAGTTTAATTTGTAAACTATTGTAATGTAATATGTGACTCTAAAGAACGAGTCGGTATTGACATTGTGAGTTTAGTTTGTTTGTTGCTTAGTTTAAATGAAAAATTTTCTATGTGTGTTTTCTTGTTATTGTTATGTTTTTCGCGTTTCGGATTCGAATATCTTTATTTAAAATTCAGGGTGTGACACATGTCATGTAAGCAAATACAAATTTTTTTTAATTCCACATAATATATCTTGCCACATCATACTATTGCAACACCACCAACTTTACCCTTTTACATTTCCTTTTAGATGTTAGGGGGTGAATCAATTACATTAATGAATTTAATTAGGTGATGAAAAAAATATCAGCTATTAATTATGTACTAATTTAAGAGATATGTCTACAAATTATTTGACCAATATTTTTCTTCATTTAATTAAATTCTTTCCTATAATTTTTCTTTCCAAATAGCATTAATATATTGAATTAGGTGTCAAGAAATGGGCATTAAATTTTCTTTCCAAATATTGATTAATTTCATCCAAAAAAATAGCATTAGTAAATTGAATTTGGAAAATACGTGGTCTAAATTAAGAGGTAAGAAAAAATTTCATGTTAGTACCAGTCATTAATTACCATCTACAATCTAAATATTAGGGAAAAAAAACAAACAAAAAATAATAAACTCAATTTCAATGTTTAAACCCTAGCTACATAAAGAGAAAAAAATGAACAAAAGAATATATAATAATCATATGAATATGTATTTTTCACATTATATTTTCAAAATTTGCAGGAACCCAATAAAGGTTGAATTTATATACATGTGTTATGCAAATCTTTTGTTCGAATGTATGTGCAAATCTATTGACAGAATTACATGAAATTTTTTATGTTCTTAAGTGAAGAAAAAAAAAATTGTTGTTTAAATCGAAGCATGAGTGTAACGAAAAGGAAAAATGAAAAAAAAAAAAAAAACTAAAATTTTTTTTTTAGAAAAAAAACCAAACAAATTTAGGGTCATTAGATTTTGAAAGGATAAGATGGTCTTTTTCTCAAGAATTACATAACATGATTTGACAAATAAGTGACGTGTATAGGTGACATAGCATGACACCTAAGATTGAGGCCATAAATCTTAGGCCTCATTGAGGCCACAAATCATTTTCCTTCCTGCAAATTTTGAAAATATAATGTGAAATTGAAATTGAAAATCATTTTCATTTTCCTTCATTTTTTTTCTCTTTATGTAGCTAGGGTTTAAACATTGAAATTGAGTTTATTATTTTTTGTTTGTTTTTTTTTCCCTAATATTTAGATTGTAGATGGTAATTAATGACTGGTACTAACATGAAATTTTTTCTTACCTCTTAATTTAGACCACGTATTTTCCAAATTCAATTTACTAATGCTATTTTTTTGGATGAAATTAATCAATATTTGGAAAGAAAATTTAATGCCTATTTCTTGACACCTAATTCAATATATTAATGCTATTTGGAAAGAAAAATTATAGGAAAGAATTTAATTAAATGAAGAAAAATATTGGTCAAATAATTTGTAGACATATCTCTTAAATTAGTACATAATTAATAGCTGATATTTTTTTCATCACCTAATTAAATTCATTAATGTAATTGATTCACCCCCTAACATCTAAAAGGAAATGTAAAAGGGTAAAGTTGGTGTTGCAATAGTATGATGTGGCAAGATATATTATGTGGAATTAAAAAAAAATTGTATTTGCTTACATGACATGACACCTAGGATTTGAGGCCACAAATCTTAGGCCTCATTGAGGCCCTATATCATTGCCCTATATTTAAAATCTTGATATATTTGTTAGTTTATGATCATTACAGAACCTCCAACATATTGTTTTCTTTGTTTTTTCAATATAACAGTATGTGTTCTTTAACGGAAAGTACATATAACTTTTAGTTATTAATATTCAGAACTGAGAAACTTAGTCTTTTATTACTGCCAATTCAAAACTGAATGTAGTTGTCACGCCCCTGATTTTTAACAACAATAAAAATCGATATATATAATCCCATAATTATACATGCGTGAATGTTCAGTCATCAATACAAATACCTGGAACATCTTTCCCTTAAAACAAGTACTTACTGATACACTGAACCATCCAAGTTAATATACACTCGCTCCACAGAGTTATATATTACAAAGATTTACGAATTTAATTTGTCATCACAAAATAAAACGTAAATGCTCCTCAGAGCTTACTGCATAGCGGAAGTCATATATTGGCAAAGCCAACAAAAATTGCTTCCTACCCGTTCTGCTGCCAACAAGCTCCTTCAGCTTCAGCCACGATTTTCCTGACCTGCAGGATTAGCCCCTACACCATAGAATGGTGCACCGGGGTTGCCAAACAACAAACCCGGTAAGCTTCTTCAAGCTCGTATGAGTAACTCATGAACATCAATCAACAACTCACGTCAATCTACTTAAGGAACATGCCACCATGATTTCCTTCTAACATTCCATATCCTTTCCATAGAAAGGACAACATGAGTCACCGCTATGACCATGCCCTATTTGCTAACTTAACCATCAAGTAGCAATTCAAGTCTCATCTAGACAATTAAAGAAGAATGCCATCAGAACTCTCCTTTAAGCTGCATACCTATGAGTCTCAAGCAGCCTCGACCGTTACTCCCATAAGCTATCATGACAGACAGACTAGAGCTCTATTGAAATCGTAATCACTCGTCCTACCAAGGACGTGATTACCAATTTCCTGCCTTGGTCACCATCTGCGACCTGTCACCATCTGTGACATATGATTTCAGACCCCGTCTGATCATGAAATCAAACATCAAGGTCGCCATCTGCAACCTGTCACCATCTGTGACCTATGACCTTCAGACCCCGTCCGGTCTCAAAGTCGAACGTTAGGTAAGTCACACCTGACCTAAAACGTTACTAACATCTAATCTCGGCTTTCCTTATCCCTGCTCACCATCTGTGACTCTTGGTACAAAGACCAATACATTTAAATGAGTCACGCTTGACTCAAAAATGTAACATCAAACATCAATACATTTCAACAATAGAAAACATCTTTTTCCACAATATTGTTTCCATGAAAAGTCATATTCAACAATAATATAAGCATCATCATGCATATTATTCATCAAATACCATCCACAAGAATATATATATTTCACGTAAATATATATATACGTAGTCATTCGCTCAGGAATGGCTACTAATACCAACTATAGTTTGCAGTTAAATAATTAACGCCAAAACAATAATGGTACTTCTTGTTCATAAAGATCCTTGTGAGATTTACTCACCTTGAATTCCCGCTGCGTCTTCAACCAAGAACAAAGCGGTCAATCCGCCAATTAACCGTCCAAATACTTCGTCAAGTACCTAATCACAACGGTATCCACTTAGTAACGATTCACATTTGATTTAAATCCGAAACCCCTGTTTTGGACTAAAATCCCCAAAGTGGAGCCAATCGAGGCAAAACCACATCCGAGACCTCCCAAGGTCACCGGAACACTTCCATGATCGATGTGTCCAAACCACAAGTCGATCGGATACTCAAATCCTCACGGATCGAATAAATTTATCGATATGAAACGATAAAAATCATAACAAATTCATTCGAACTCCAAAACTTGCATATTATATATCGAAACGCTCGTATCAACGAGTAGAAGACATATAATACCAGAAACTGTCTCATACATGGCCGGAACACCGCCGGAACGCCGCCACAGACGGAGGCGCACCGCCGCCGACCAAAACTCAATATTTCACAAAACTCCCAACATCAAAAAGCTTCATCTAAGCATGCTTGTGCCAACACATAACTAGCTCGAAGTCAGAAAACAACCATAAGGGATCGAAAACTACCTCACAAGCCGTGAACAGTAAACCCAACTGAGTTGATCGAGTTTTCACGTGTATCCTTCCAAACAACCACCACAGCTCGCACAAGGAGGCTGCTGCGAACTCCCCATGCCAAGGTTGAAGCGCCGCCGACGTCGGAGCTGCGTTTTCCGGTCGGGTTGAAAAACCACGAACTGCACCGCCTTGCTGCGCTTCCTCCACCGAAAATCGTCGCTCGAGGTCACCACAGAGACGACCGGAGCAAGAAGCCGAGTCGTTCTGTGCAGGTTTCGCCGGTAGAGATCGCCGGAGAACGGAGTTCCGGCCGGGTCGGAACACCGGGTTCGGGTCGGGTCAGCAGGATATTTTCGTTTCTGAAGAGGCCGACCGAGAGAGAAGAGAGAGAGAGGAGAAGGGTTTCCGGAAAAGGAAAGGGAAAAATGAAATAAAATTCTGATTTTCCATATTTATACTAAAACGGAAACTTCTTCCGATAGCCATAACTTCCTCATACGAACTCCGATTCCCACGTTCCACATGTCCACGAACTCGTATCGACGCGCTCTACAACTTTTGTGAAGGAAGTTTTCCAAGAATCCCAACATATAAAAAGTCAAACTTCACACGACCTCCTAAACTATGAAATTCAAATATTTATACGTACGAAAACCATTCCACTTCACATACAATCTACGAATAAAACACAATAATAATTATTCGTACAACTGGTCCATTATTAATTACCAAAATTAAATAACAGAAATCCAGGTCATCACATTCTACCCTCCTTAAAGGAATTTCGTCCCGAAATTCACGCTTGCTTATCAACAAACAACTGTGGGTACTTCGCTCTCATATCCGACTCCAACTCCCAAGAAGCATCACCCTCGTCATGGTGACTCCACAATACCTTGACCAAGTCAACTTCCTTCCTTCGAAGTTGCTTTGTTGACCTATCCAAAATACGAACAGGTTCAACAACAAAGGTCGTATCCGCATGCACTTCAATCGGGCCATAATCGATCACATGTGACACATCCTGGACATACTTCCTCAACATAGACACATGGAACACATTATGCACACCAGACATACTAGGAGGTAAGGCAAGCCTATAAGCCAAATCTCCTACCCTTTCCAGAATTTCAAAAGGTCCAACAAACCTTGGTGATAACTTCCCCTTCTTGCCAAATCTCACCACACCCTTCATGGGTGAGACCTTCAAGAACACATGATCACCCTCATTAAATTCAACATGTCTCCTTTTCAAATCTGCATAACTCTTCTGTCTACTCTGTGCTGTTCGAATCCTGTCCCTGATAACTGAAATCTTTTCAGTGGTCTCCTGCACAATCTCAGGACCCAATAACACTTTATCTCCCGCTTCTGCCCAGCAGATCGGAGATCTACATGGCCTACCATACAGGGCCTCATATGGTGCCATGCCAATACTGGAGTGATAACTGTTGTTGTAGGAGAATTCAATCAACGGCAGATGATCCTCCCAACTTCCCTTGAAGTCCAACACACAGGCTCTCAACATATCCTCCAACACCTGATTCACTCGCTCAGTCTGCCCATCAGTATGAGGGTGAAATGCCGTACTCATATCTAAATCAGTTCCCATGGCCTTTTGGAAACCGCTCCAAAATTTTGAAGTAAACCGAGCATCACGATCAGAAACTATCGACACAGGCACTCCATGAAGTTTCACGATCACCTCGATGTAAAGCTCGCATAACTTGTCAACCGAATACGTCATTGACACAGGTAGGAAGTGCGCCGACTTCGTCAAACGGTCCACGATCACCCACACTGCATCGTGATTCCGTTTGGACCTAGGCAGTCCAGTGACAAAATCCATTGAGATCTGCTCCCATTTCCACACGGGAATAGGTAATGGCTTCAACATACCTGCAGGTCTCTGATGCTCAGCCTTCACACGTTGGCAAGTAAGACACTTGGAAACATACTCTGCCACGTCCTTCTTCATCCCATTCCACCAGAATTGCCTTCGCAAATCCCGATACATCTTAGTATTTCCAGGGTGTACAGTGTATCGAGATCGATGTGCTTCCCGAAGGATCTCCCCCTTGAGTTCATCACAATCCGGAACACACAACCTCGATCTCAACCTCAAACCACCATCGAATCCAACTGCCCACTCAGAAGGACAATCATCAATCAAATCTGCAACTAACTCTGCCAGCCTTGCACGTGAGAACACATCCTGCGCTTGACCCTGAATAATCCTGGAAATCAGGGTAGGCTGTACCGTGATACTTCCAAGGAAACTCCCATTCTCAACTCTTGGTTGTACAAGGTCAAATTCAGATGCAGTCTCCAACATAAGCCACTCCTGGACCATAACAGAAGCAACAATACCTCTGGGCTTCCTACTCAAAGCATCCGCCACCACATTGGCCTTTCCTGGATGATACTCCAAGGTGAAATCATAGTCCTTTATGAGCTCCATCCACCTTCTCTGTCTCATGTTCAACTCCTTCTGAGAGAACAGATACTTCAAACTCTTATGATCCGAAAAGAGTTCGAACTTCTCTCCATATAAGTAATGCCTCCAAATCTTCAAGGCAAAAACAACTGCAGCCAACTCCAAATCATGAGTGGGATAATTACGCTCATGCACCTTCAACTGTCTAGAGCCATAAGCGACAACACCGCCATGCTGCATCAACACACACCCCAAACCCTGATGAGATGCATCACTATAGATGACTAAACCACCACCGCTTGTGGGAATAGTCAACACTGGGGCTGTGGTCAATCTTCTCTTCAACTCATTGAATGCTCGCTCACATTTCTCAGTCCACACAAACTGAACATCCTTCCTGGTCAACTTGGTCAAAGCTGAAGCAATACTAGCAAATCCTTCAATGAATCTCCGATAATAACCTGCCAAACCCAGAATACTACGTACCTCAGTAACTGTAGTGGGTTGGCCCCAGTTCATCACTGCTTCCACCTTAGAAGGATCCACAGAGACTCCATCCTTCGAAACTACATGACCAAGGAACTTAACTTCTCTTTGCCAAAATTCGCACTTCTCGAATTTCGCAAACAACTCCTTTTCTCTCAAAATCTGTAGTACAATCCGCAGATGCCTATCATGATCTTCCAACGTCTTGGAATAAACCAAAATATCATCCACGAACACTACCACGAACTTATCCAAGTACGGACTGAACATACGGTTCATCAAGTCCATAAATGCAGCAGGTGCATTGGTTAGACCAAAAGGCATGACAACAAACTCAAAGTGTCCATACCTGGTCCTAAAAGCAGTCTTAGGAATATCCTCGTCCTTCACCCTCAACTGGTGATATCCAGATCTCAAATCAATCTTCGAGAATACAGTAGCTTCCTTAAGCTGGTCGAACAAGTCATCAATCCTAGGTAAAGGGTACCTATTCTTAATCGTCACCTTGTTCAACTGCCGATAATCCACACACAACCTTAGTGAACCATCCTTCTTCTTCGCAAACACCACAGGTGCACCCCAAGGAGAAGTACTAGGTCTAATGAACCCCTGCTCAAGTAAACCATCAATTTGCTCCTTCAACTCTTTAAGTTCAGTTGGTGCCATCCGAAATGGTGCCATAGATACAGGTGCAGTACCTGGTATCACATCGATAGCAAAGTCCACTACCCTCCTTGGAGGTAACCCTGGTATATCCTGAAATACATCACTGTACTCGGAAACCACAGAAATCTCTGTCATAACCGCAGCACAACTCACTGACTCCACGTGAGCTAAGAATCCTGCCCTCATAGCAGTATCTGACCTAAGACACCGGTAACGAAACACTGGCTGTCCAGGTATATGAAATGACACTACCATTTCAAAGCAATCAATCATAGCATGATTTGGCCTCAGCCAATCAATACCCAAAATGACATCATACTTATGATCTGCTAACACAATCAAGGTCGCGGTAAATTCCTTACCACCAATCACAATTGGACATGCATCACAAAACATATCAAGCTCAAGGGAAACACCAAGTGGGGAAATAACACACAAGGGTCTAGCAAGAGGCCTAGGAGTCAAACCTAACATATCAACCACAGAACTAGATATGAAAGAGTGGGACGCTCCCGTATCAAATAACACCCTAGCAAAGAAATCAAATAAGGATAAGGTACCTTCCACTCCGGCATTCTGCTGACCAATAGCAAACACCCTAGCCTGCCCCTGAGGCAGTTGCCTCTGCTGATTCCCTTGTCCCCTACCCTGCTGGGTACAATCCCTTGAGAAGTGCCCCGTCTGGCCACATGTGAAGCATGCCAAGTTCTTAGGTTTCGTGCAAGCTCGAGCAACATGGCCCATCTCATTGCAATTGAAACACTTAGGGTTTGCCACCTGCCTATTAGGCGCAACCCTAGCAGGTGCAGCTGCAGCCCTAGCTGGCGCCTGCTGATTAGTCCTCTGTCTCTTCCAGAATCCACTTCGATTTCCAGATGCTTTATTGCTCCCCGCAATTGCCTTTCCCTTTCTTTGAAAATCTCTCTCAGCCGATTCCTGTTCCTGGAAAGTCAGGTTCTCCTGCTCAATGGCCATAGCCTTAGTGAAAATGAGTTCCACCGTCTTCAGTTCCAGAACAGCGACATCGCGCCGGATTGAAGCATTCAGTCCCCACTGAAACTTCATAGCTAAGCTCTCAGCATCCATCTGCCTCACAAAGCGGTACAACCTTGAGAACTCAGCTTCATACTCCCTCACACTCTTAGTCCCTTGGACTAACGAGACAAAATCCCTTTCCAATTGCTCCCTCACAGAAGGCGGAAAGTACTTCTTCCTGAACAGTTCCACAAAACCGTCCCAGGTCATGGTGGACACATCCATCACCCTCTGTGTGCCGTTCCACCACACCCGTGCATCGCCTTGGAGCATAAATGTGGCAATCTTCCTCTTCTCAATGTCGTCGCAGACGACCATCTCGAAGTAGGTCTTCATGTTCTTGATCCATTGATCTGCCAACATGTGATCCGTACCTCCCTGAAATGGGACTCCTCCCAACCTCGATATCTCCTTTGCCAACTTTGACAAACGAATGGGATCTACAACATTTGCGGCCTCCACAACAGGTGGAACAGGCAGCTCAACATTCGATGCCTCAACGTCATTATCGAATACCTCTTCCACAGGAGGAGGAATCCTGCCCCTACCTCGGGCTCTACCCCTGCCTCTGGGCCTACCGCGACCCCTAGCTCTGCCTCCTTGAGAATCCATCACCTAAGGAGCATAGCAACATGTGGTTAATACCTGTATAACTCTCAAACACAAGTATAAGTCAACGCTATGACTCAATCAACCACGATACTACGTCAGAGGATACAATTCCATCCCCTACGTCAATCTTGAGTTAAAACTAAAGGTCATCATTCCTCAAAAGTCTTTAACTCATAGAAGCTACATCTAGCTCCTAACCTTCATCCACTGAGCCAACACTACCCTGACGACTCACATCCTAACGCTCACTACATACCCAATGACTATATCAATACCGAAGAGCATCCGATGGGGATCCGCTGCAGACGGGCCATCACTCGAGGAGTATTGACTGTCACCAAATATGTACCTTACGCTCTGATACCAATCTGTCACGCCCCTGATTTTTAACAACAATAAAAATCGATATATATAATCCCATAATTATACATGCGTGAATGTTCAGTCATCAATACAAATACCTGGAACATCTTTCCCTTAAAACAAGTACTTACTGATACACTGAACCATCCAAGTTAATATACACTCGCTCCACAGAGTTATATATTACAAAGATTTACGAATTTAATTTGTCATCACAAAATAAAACGTAAATGCTCCTCAGAGCTTACTGCATAGCGGAAGTCATATATTGGCAAAGCCAACAAAAATTGCTTCCTACCCGTTCTGCTGCCAACAAGCTCCTTCAGCTTCAGCCACGATTTTCCTGACCTGCAGGATTAGCCCCTACACCATAGAATGGTGCACCGGGGTTGCCAAACAACAAACCCGGTAAGCTTCTTCAAGCTCGTATGAGTAACTCATGAACATCAATCAACAACTCACGTCAATCTACTTAAGGAACATGCCACCATGATTTCCTTCTAACATTCCATATCCTTTCCATAGAAAGGACAACATGAGTCACCGCTATGACCATGCCCTATTTGCTAACTTAACCATCAAGTAGCAATTCAAGTCTCATCTAGACAATTAAAGAAGAATGCCATCAGAACTCTCCTTTAAGCTGCATACCTATGAGTCTCAAGCAGCCTCGACCGTTACTCCCATAAGCTATCATGACAGACAGACTAGAGCTCTATTGAAATCGTAATCACTCGTCCTACCAAGGACGTGATTACCAATTTCCTGCCTTGGTCACCATCTGCGACCTGTCACCATCTGTGACATATGATTTCAGACCCCGTCTGATCATGAAATCAAACATCAAGGTCGCCATCTGCAACCTGTCACCATCTGTGACCTATGACCTTCAGACCCCGTCCGGTCTCAAAGTCGAACGTTAGGTAAGTCACACCTGACCTAAAACGTTACTAACATCTAATCTCGGCTTTCCTTATCCCTGCTCACCATCTGTGACTCTTGGTACAAAGACCAATACATTTAAATGAGTCACGCTTGACTCAAAAATGTAACATCAAACATCAATACATTTCAACAATAGAAAACATCTTTTTCCACAATATTGTTTCCATGAAAAGTCATATTCAACAATAATATAAGCATCATCATGCATATTATTCATCAAATACCATCCACAAGAATATATATATTTCACGTAAATATATATATACGTAGTCATTCGCTCAGGAATGGCTACTAATACCAACTATAGTTTGCAGTTAAATAATTAACGCCAAAACAATAATGGTACTTCTTGTTCATAAAGATCCTTGTGAGATTTACTCACCTTGAATTCCCGCTGCGTCTTCAACCAAGAACAAAGCGGTCAATCCGCCAATTAACCGTCCAAATACTTCGTCAAGTACCTAATCACAACGGTATCCACTTAGTAACGATTCACATTTGATTTAAATCCGAAACCCCTGTTTTGGACTAAAATCCCCAAAGTGGAGCCAATCGAGGCAAAACCACATCCGAGACCTCCCAAGGTCACCGGAACACTTCCATGATCGATGTGTCCAAACCACAAGTCGATCGGATACTCAAATCCTCACGGATCGAATAAATTTATCGATATGAAACGATAAAAATCATAACAAATTCATTCGAACTCCAAAACTTGCATATTATATATCGAAACGCTCGTATCAACGAGTAGAAGACATATAATACCAGAAACTGTCTCATACATGGCCGGAACACCGCCGGAACGCCGCCACAGACGGAGGCGCACCGCCGCCGACCAAAACTCAATATTTCACAAAACTCCCAACATCAAAAAGCTTCATCTAAGCATGCTTGTGCCAACACATAACTAGCTCGAAGTCAGAAAACAACCATAAGGGATCGAAAACTACCTCACAAGCCGTGAACAGTAAACCCAACTGAGTTGATCGAGTTTTCACGTGTATCCTTCCAAACAACCACCACAGCTCGCACAAGGAGGCTGCTGCGAACTCCCCATGCCAAGGTTGAAGCGCCGCCGACGTCGGAGCTGCGTTTTCCGGTCGGGTTGAAAAACCACGAACTGCACCGCCTTGCTGCGCTTCCTCCACCGAAAATCGTCGCTCGAGGTCACCACAGAGACGACCGGAGCAAGAAGCCGAGTCGTTCTGTGCAGGTTTCGCCGGTAGAGATCGCCGGAGAACGGAGTTCCGGCCGGGTCGGAACACCGGGTTCGGGTCGGGTCAGCAGGATATTTTCGTTTCTGAAGAGGCCGACCGAGAGAGAAGAGAGAGAGAGGAGAAGGGTTTCCGGAAAAGGAAAGGGAAAAATGAAATAAAATTCTGATTTTCCATATTTATACTAAAACGGAAACTTCTTCCGATAGCCATAACTTCCTCATACGAACTCCGATTCCCACGTTCCACATGTCCACGAACTCGTATCGACGCGCTCTACAACTTTTGTGAAGGAAGTTTTCCAAGAATCCCAACATATAAAAAGTCAAACTTCACACGACCTCCTAAACTGTGAAATTCAAATATTTATACGTACGAAAACCATTCCACTTCACATACAATCTACGAATAAAACACAATAATAATTATTCGTACAACTGGTCCATTATTAATTACCAAAATTAAATAACAGAAATCCAGGTCATCACAGTAGTAACAGCAATATGCAGACTATTTAAAACTATTGACTATGACCATATTTATAAACGTGCCAGATGTTTATGATAAAATTCTTTTCTGTGATGAATTTAATCCATAATGTGGACAATCATTTACTTTTCTAAGGTGTTACCCTATTTTGAAACTACATTATAATGCATATACACTTACTATATGTCTAAAAGTGTTCTATATCAGTTTATCACTATTATATGCCAAATGAGTTCATTGCAATTTTTTATTATTATTTAGTTTACACATAACTAACTAATAAATTTACTGTTTGTATTATCAGCTATACTTGAACCATTGAATCAACTTTTGTCATCAGCTAGAGGTGATCAACTTGGTAATTCTCTTGCCTTTTCAATTCGTATGTGAACTGATTAGTTAGTTGTAACACGTTTTATCAAAAACATTGATCGAGTTTATATACATGTTCATATTCAAGAACACCTCTTTGGTCAAAATTGTAGACATGTTCACATTGGTCGTGTTACCTGTTTTGAAACATTGTCTCAGAGTTGTACAAGGAAAGATAATCGTACAATTAATCGCATATCTATGAATATCTCCGAGAATATCTCTAATTCTAAACCCTATTACAACTAGGTCAAGTAACCTAGAGTTTGGGCCAGACACACACATATTCTGGATTTACTTGAACACTCCCCCTTGTGTCGCCCAAACGTGGTGCTCCTCTCGTTGCCTCATTAAAAACTTTGCCGAGTAACAAAAACTCAGTGGGACACAAATAACTTCGGTCGAAGGAGCAAAAGAGCACAACACACCCTTCATGTTTTGAGACCATACATGTAGACATCTCCCCCTAATGTCTGCATCTCCCCCTGATGGCAACGGTCATGGGAGTTCGGATAACTTCCGCAAATGATGCTACCAACATGTTTCCCGAAAGTGGAATTTAGGCAATGACTTAGTGAGCAAACCTGCCGCACTGTCCTCAAATTGAACCTAGTTCACTTTGATCTTGAGGAGAGTTTGTTGTTGCTGATTATCCTTGGTGTTGTCGCTTTTGATGTAGCCTTGCTTCATTTGTTCAAAACAAGCAGCATTATCCTAAATGCTCGTAGGCTCATCTGTGGTAGACTTCAAACCATAATCTTTCGAACATGCGTAATTATGGATCCAATCCATATACATTCACGAACCACTTCGTAAAGAGCAATAATCTCTGCATTGTTCGAAGATATAGCGACTAGAGTCTGTTCTGTAGACCTCCAAGATATCACGGTCTTTACCCATGGTGAACACTTAACCAGTTTTGGAATGACCTTTGTGTGGGTAAGAGAGATACCCAATATCAGTAAAACCTTCCAAAACACATGTTGTTTTGGGATGGGGATAGTGGATGCAGGCCAGTGTTGGCGGTGTTCCTGGTGTGTGATGGGTCCGAATTCATAATCTCTCTGTAGGGATAGAACAAGCCCATATCAATCGTACATCTCAAGTACTGAAAGATATCTTTTACACCAATCTAATGACGTCGCGTTGGCACAGAGCTATACCTTAGCTAACAAGTTCACTGCAAAAGAGATGTCCGGTCTTGTGCATTGAGCTAAGTACAATAATGCGCCTATTGTACTTAAATAAGGCACTTCTGCCTCTAGCACATCTTTGTCATCATCCTTTGAACGAAGAATATCATTTTCAAGATCAAGACTACGGACGATCATGGGGGTGCTTGAAAGCTTGACCTTGTCAAAATGTCTAAGCATCTATCGACACGATGCTCAAGTTCCAAACCGAGACATAATCGTGTTCTCCCAAAATCCTTCATCTCAAACTTAGATTTCGAGTGTTCAACGGTTTCCCTTAACTCTTTAAGGGCTTCCAATGAAGATCATGTCCAACATGAACCGCGATAGAATCCGAAACTTGTTATGGAAACGCGTGGGCATATCCCTTCCCAATCAAGTAGTCACTTTAGTGAGCGTTTCAACCTCTTTGTAAAACGCACTTCGTTGTCTAGAACTACTTGACTTGGGTAAATAAAGTTCACCATGAACCTTCATGTATATTCCGTATCTAGATCACCATATAGATACGTAGTGACCACATTTGTAAGTTGCATGTTCAGTTATTCGGAAACTACCAAACTGACAGGGTAGTGGAGTGCACTGACATCCATTACGAGAGAATATGTCTCATCGTAGTCGATTCCAGAGCGTTTTGTGAGAAGCCTTACGCCATAAGGCGAGATTGCCAAAGTATTCTTCGAACCCACAAACCTCCCACGCATCCTAGCTGGGGCCATGGCCTGTAACACCAGAGTGCCACTCTCTTTAACCTTGGCGCCATGCCTACCTCCGTGTAGGGTGGCACTACGTCCTCTCGTAGGGACGTCTTCCTTGCAGGCATATTTGCAGTAGATGTGTGATCTGGTCACTTTAACAGGGATCTAGATGATACATAGTGGGGACAGGCCACGACAATTCCTGTCGTTCCTGCTGAACATCCGTGTTCTTATCTCCCCCTAACGACGGGAAGATTATCTCATCAAAGTGACAACCAGTAAATCTAGCGGTAAGGAGATCGCCTTGCAAGGGCATTAAGTGGCGGATGATTGTTGGAGTCTCAAATCCAACGTAATTGCCCATTCGTCTGTAAGGACCTATATTAGTGCGCTGTGGTGGCGCAATTGGCACAGTAAGTACGATACTTGTACCCAATCACTAGCTGTAACGTAGAGATACATTGAGTGGCAATAGGTCGTAGACGAATTAGCATAGCTGCTTGCGATATTGCATCACCCCAAGCGGATATAAGGAAATGGGTGCGCATTACCAATATCCGGACTACCATCGCAGTCGTTTCCGCAAGACCGTTTGGGTGTGTTCATGGGAATATGATGTCCAACATCAGTCCCAATGCAATAACCATCGAAAGTCTTTGATGTAAACTCTCTAGCATTGTCAAGTCCAATTGACAGAATAGGATTATCCGGGGAGTGAGTCCGTTGTCATATGATATGTGCTAGGAGTGTAGCATAAACAACATTTACAGGTGGACAATGGCACAACACGTGACCAGCGTGTTTGCGTGTCAACCAGCATCATGAGATATTTAAATGTCCGCGAGTTGGTTGAACTAGTCCACAGAATCCTCACGGACTCTATCTAAGAACAGAATGAGTATTTTTATATCTTTTGCATAGGACGGTCTCAGTCCTAACTTCCTTAAGGAACAGGCTTTGTAAAACTAGCGAGAGGCTGTAGAAGCAACCAATGAGGATTTTGGTTGGGCCTAAGCGTCTGAAACGCTATTTGAAGCAAAGTTGGTGATTGCAGCATCACCTAGAGCGCCATCACCATGATGGATGCCATCCATTGCGTCATGGATAGAGACTGTGCCAGCCCTAGGCTGGTGGTGGACGGCGGCGGTCACACTTAGTCCAGGAATCAACTTTTGATTCATGCTTCGTTTCGCTCGAGAGAAAAAATGTCCATGTGAAGTCTTTAGTAGACGGATTATCATATCATGACTAGGATGACCTATCCTATCGTGACAAAGCCAATATGTGTCTAAATCCAAGAGACATTCTCTCATAACTTTATTGGATTTAATAGCTCGAATAGTGACATAGAGTCCACTAGAGAGACACATAAACTTCTCTAAGATGCGCCTTTGTTCACAATCGTTAGAGGCATTGCAAAGGAACTCATTTCTGTTCTCTACATGCGTTTTCGTATGGTATCCTTTGGCTATTCATAGGTGCGCATCCCAAGTGGAGCGATTATATGGACCAAGACGTCCAAAAGTATCCCTAAAATTAGGGTTTCGCTCTTGGCGCCCTCTCTTAGGGGCGCGACTAAAATTTCTAAGCGTAGTTGATTCCAAGAAATTAGGAATTTGTGAGCGTAATCGCTTCCAAGAAATTCAATTCCAAGTGATATTGGATTAGATCGAAACAATGACGTAAGTGGTCGATCATAAATTCTCTACAAACTCTAAGTTTGGAGATCTCAACAAGCTCCAAGCTTGGAGTGAGCACGAACTCCCACTATTCGGCTTAATTAGGTCTCCCCTATGATGAAGAAAGGGGGGTAGAAGAAGGGAGTTTGCAAGTCCTCGAGAAAAAAAAGGGAAATTGAATAAAAACTCAAAAAACAGGAACTTTTAGTAAAAAATACCTCAAAATAGGTCGCCGGAAAAAGTGGCCGGAAAAGTCGCCTGTGGTAGCCGAAAAAGTGGCCGACGGTGACCTGTCGCCGGAGCTGCTGACGTGGCACCTACTTCTGACATGGCACCGGCTGCTGACGTGGCATAGACTGCTGACTGATGCTGATGTGGCTGCCTGTGTGCTGCTGACGTGTCGCCCTGGTGGGCCTGCCGTTAGTGGGCGGCTTGGGCTACCTCCTCCTCATTTTTTTTTTCTTTTCTTCTTCTGCCGGTTATTCTGCCGGATGTTCTCTTTGCCGGTTCAATGTCTTTCAGACCGGTTTTTGGGCTATTTCTTCTGGTTCAGAATTTTTGGTCTGAGAAGCTTCTGCTGGAAAAGTTTGGTAGAAATTAGAGGTCCGGATGGTGGTGAACCGGTGGAGTATTTGCTGCGGGTGATTTAGAGATTCCGGTGGCCGGTTCGATAAGTTTCCGGCTGGTTCTGGTGGTTCTGCCGCCTGTTCTGGATTTCTGGGGTTGAGGGCTTCAAGTTGTGTGGCTGAGGCAGAAAAGGTATCAAGGTTTTGTATTCGGATTTAGGGTTTTGGCTTTTAGGTTTTAGGGTTAGGACGTCGTGTTGATAACGTGTTTAAGGAAAACAGAAATTGGGAGAGAATTGAGTCGTGCTTTCATTGATAATAGGGGTCTCTTTATATAGAGGATTACAAGAAATAGAATCAGAGTTGTACAAGGAAAGATAATCGTACAATTAATCGGATATCTATGAATATCTCCGAGAATATCTCTAATTCTAAACTCTATTACAATTAGGTCAAGTAACCTAGAGTTTGGGCCAGACACACGCATATTCTGGATTTACTTGAACACATTCAATATTTTTCTTTTCCGTATATGGTAGTTAAAAAAAAATTCAATCTCCTAAAAAATCTCAAACATTGTAGATTTACATCGCCATGAGCCATCAAATTTTCAAGACTAACAGTACAATACGAAGAGTCTTCTGTGGACCAAGGTCCACCTACACCAAGCCAAAATTCGGTGTGTGACCGACACGCGCGGTTACTTAACCGCGGCTAGTTATGCAGAGATTTGGATGGATCGGAACGGATCGATATCTCTCGTCAACCCTAAAGCGGATCGGATCGATCTCTTTCGTCATCGTTCTCCTTCCCTCCCTCCCCAATCTGAGAGCAGTGTGCTGGAGCTTTTAGATCGCAAACCCAAATTCGCAGAGATAATTTCTATTGAAAACCCTAAGCCATGAGCGGCTACGAGAGCCGGAAAAGGGACCGTAGAGACTCATGGACCTCCAAGAAGCAACAGAAGCTCACCCGCACCGCCGACGAAGACTTCGAGTCAAAGCTCGACTTGAACCATGGAAGAAGAAGATGATTTGTATATACTTATGGCAAACCGGAGAGCAATGGCAGCGCAGAGGATTCTTCACCGAAAGAGAAATTCATCTGGGCTTGAAGAGGAATTAGAGAAATCGAAGCCTGATGAAGTGAAGCCTAGTCTTCTTGTGAAAGCTTCACAATTGAAACGTGATGCTCCTGAGATTGCTCAAGTCAATGGGCCGATATCCTCCGCCGCACCCCCTCGCACCACCTCCTCCACTGTGTCTCCACCGGTGAGTTAATTGAAGCAATGGGACCCACGACCTCAGATATTCACTCTTCACGAAACCGCACGTGAGAATCACGCGCCCAATTTAACCGTAGTTCACCTGCACCATAGTCCATAATAGAATTTTCGCCTTACCTAACCTTTTAGGTGGTTACAAAAATGGTGGTGCTATTCGCACACCCATTTTCTCTATTCACACACCCCATTTATTTTTCCATTAGTTTAATACAATTTTTTTTTTACAAATTGCCCTAACTATCCTTTCTTGTAATTATGTTTCTTTTTCTTTTTTCTATTTGGCAAGTCAATCATGAATTAAACATCATTACACAATAAAGTAATTTTTTCTCGTGAATGTCATTGCTGATTTAGGAAAAAAAAATGATGGGCAGGACAAAGTGCAATCTATCAAAAATTCTGCAATTAGTGTGGCAAAGTTTAGGCCTCAAATGAAAAATCACGACGTAACTGATTTTGAGGATTTAGATATGTCATGATTGCTATACAAAACTGAAGAAATGTATAAGCACATATATCACCTAAACTAAAGGAGATCCAAAACCTCTCACATCTGATTAAGCAACGTTGATTCAAGATACCATTCCGAGTGACAAAACATTCTGCAGAGTGATGATATGACTAAAGTCAAAATGAAATCAAAGCATCAACAATTTCAAAATTATCAATCAATTCAAGTCAAAACTATGATTAGCAAGCAAGCCATACCAAAATCAAACTAAGACGAACAAAACACACAAATTTAAAGCTCCCACTCTACCAAATCGCTGAGAAATTGATATTTTTAGCGAAGAGCGATGGATTGAAATACACCAAATAATTTTAGTAGAATATTACCAGGAATGATGGATAGGGGCTCGAATGATCACTAAACTCATATTTTCTTCTATGTCTCCATTGCAAATCAGATGTAAAATTTTCTCCAAAGATGGGTCTAAAGTTGCTTGTTCTACCATAATTAAACTTCAAATCATCACGATAGAGAGATAGAATGACTATGCTAGAGAAGTTTTTGATGGAAAAGAAAAGAGAAAATTGTAAAGAGTCTTGAAGTTCTTTGTGTCTGCGAGAAAATAAGGGTTTAGGATTTGGAGATGATTGACTTGCCAAAAAGAAAAAAGAAAAAAGAAAAAAGAAAAAAGAAAAAAGAAAAAAGAAAAAAGAAAAAAAGAAAAAGAAACAAAAACAGAATTGCAAAGGAGGGTAGTTAGGGTACTTTGTAAGAAAATAAAATAAAATTAAAGTAATAGATAATAGAGGGAGTGTGTGAATAGAGAAAATAGGTGTGCGAATAGCAGCACCCTACAAAAATGCAAATTGCAAAGCAGGGTAGTTAGGGTACTTTGTAAGAAAATAAAATAAAATTAAAGTAATAGATAATAGAGAGAGTGTGTGAATAGAGAAAATGGGTGTGCGAATAGCAGCAACCTACAAAAATGCATTATTGCCTTTCTTTGTTTCTTTGTGAGTGTGCACATCTGTAAAAGGAAACAAACACGGACATGCATGAAACACATGGCCCACATGGGCACTATGCCAGATAAGACCTGCAGTCCGTTTTCTTTTGATTGCGGGGGCTGGTCCAAGAAGTTCCATAACAGTGAACTGTAATTATTTCTTCTACATATAGGGAACCATGCTATTTATTATATGCAAAATGATGTTTACCACATGCATTTCCTTCAAAACATATCACTTATTAAGCATTAATATTCTGTGCTTACTAACCCTTCTATTGTCCTTTCTGTGTAGTCTATAGTGATCTCACTAGTACCGTTAGTGACAAAAATATCTTGAACAGGGAGGATAATGATTGAAATATATGATAAATATTTCGTGGTTGCCAATTAATGGAGGCTATGGAGCCTTTATACTTGACTCTCTCTCTCTCTCTCTCTCTCTCTCTCTCTCTCTCGTCTCTATATATATACACGGCTCTTCCACTAGAATGGCCATATGTGTATATATCTCTCGGTGGAATGAGAATTCCCCTCACAGTACCAGTGATTGAGTTATTATGAAATCTAGTAGAAACCGAGTCTGCTAGCCTTTATTTTGCATTCATTCAATCAGTTTCTGCCTCCCTTCTCTTCGTTCTTTTGTAAAATATTTGGTCCTCTATCTGCTCCATGCTGTAAGTTTATGTCATGTAGTAGAACTAATGATCTCTCGTAAATGAAGTATTGATCTCTCCAGTGTCGACTGCAGGTTTAGTAAGGCTTAGTTCATGCATACGTACACGTGGACTAGACTGGAGTTTGATATATAATTCTCTGACTTTCAGTTTGATCACTATGTACGTATATTTGCATGAAGTCAGATATTATTTTGTGCGAATCAAGTAGTAAGTTTAATCTCCTTGGGTGTTCTTGACAGTTAGCACTCCAGAGGATACATCTTTCATTAAAATCCGGACAACATGAACGGCCGGCCAACCAATGATGCAGTGGCAATTGAGCTACGGTTAGTTCTTTTAACCCTTAAAGACCCTTAATCTTCGATCTTTTCAAACAAGGGGATGTCTTGTATTTGGGTAAGGTGATTGATTAATGAATTTATGCATGGCTGCAGGCCACCATATAAACGGTAATTGATTGTAGTCCAATGTAATTATCCAGATTTATCTAGATCATTTAGTATTGTAACATAAGTGTAGGCGTTTATTAATTAGTTATTTCATTAATGATGATGACGATGATAGATTCGTTGACCAAACCATAAAATGCTAAGAGATAGCAGCTATCGCGTTCATTGAGCTCTCATATTTGAGGTAATTAGCAGAGTTCTGCTAGGGTTATGGAACGGCTCCATTCTCAGGGCCGTCTCATCATGTACCTGATCCATCCTTATGGATCTCTGGGTAGGCTTTGGCCTGCTGCCGGCCTCTCTGATGGTGGTGGCCGTTTTGATTGGGTGGTGGTGGAAGGACAGAGTCTTGCAGTGGTCGAACCACAGGGATCCGATCTCCTCATCAATTGGTGGTACAGATCAGATGTTGCTAGGTTCGGTGAATTCAGAATAAGAAGTCCGCGACTTCTTTTTCGATCGGGCATGACATGATAAATTTGCTAGAGAAGCTTGCTGCTTCCGCAGATGGCAGTGATTGTGGGTCTGGGATTGTAGCAGGTGCGGCCAGAGTGGCAACCCCAAGGTGCCGGACTCTAGTTTTGGGTGCGAGTCATGTCCAGACCCGACTCTGGGATCTGGATGGGCTGTGGCTCCAATTGGGCTTCGGGCTTAGTACTGGGCTCTGGGATCTTAGTCTCCTTACGACTTAGATGGTAGGTGCTTATGAGAAAGCTCTCTCCGTGTAGGGAGATCGTAGAAGCTTTATGAATAAACTGGGATTTCAACTTGGCCTGAGTCGGTTTATTTATGTAGTGTCAAGATTACTTGATTTTACTTGGTTTACATCACTATCTAAGGTGTTCTTACTTTAGGTTCTAGACTTTGTATGTTTCTAGGCAGTAGCTCAATTCTAACGGTGTATTGTATGTCTCTCTCTACTTATTTAATGGACTGAAACCCCTTTTTGATTTAAGAAAAAAAAATCATAAAATGCTGAAACATAGATAGAAATGCAACTAACCCGTATATTGACAAAGGCCATGGCTAAGATCTATTTCATATATATATATATATATATATATATATATATATATATAGGGTGGTGCTATTCACACACCCGTTTTCTCTTTTCACACACCCCCTCTATTTTTCTATTACTTTAATTTAATTCTTTTTTATAAATTACCCTAACTACCCTCCCTTATAATCTTGTTTCTTTTTCTTTTTTATATTTGGCAAGTTAATCATGAATCAAACATCAATACATCATTATACAATAAATCAATTTTTTTAACCTATAAATGAAGGAAAAATAATACGTTCATTAAGTGGAATAACCTGTATTATTAGACAAGAAATATGCTTCCCAGTTAATTACGTTTATCCAACTGAATCTAAATTGCAAAGTGTGTCCTCAGCCTTGCATAATACATTCTTATTATTTATGGGTGAGTGTTCTTTCAATACAGTTATCTAAAATACATTATATTAAGGGTTCATACCATTGATTATGCATGTGTCTACATTTCTCTAGCCCCTCAGGTTAGTCTTATTCAAACAATTAATTTTGAACTACACTCCATTTTTTTTTTGTACCTAGAAGTTTCTTAAATTTGCAGACTACGTTTGAAAATGACTTATTGCCAATCTATAAGAGATGAGAAACACTAGTAATCTAGGTGCAATATTAGTACCCAAGACAATAAGGGAGTAAAGCATGCGTCTTACCCCTCCTACTTGTATGAGGACAAACTTTGTAATTTAGATTCAGTTGGATGTACGTAATTATTTGGGAAGCATATTCCTCTTATAATAATACATGTCATTCCACTTAATGAACATATTGTTTTTCCTTTATTTATAGGTAGAAGAAAATTGAATTATTGCATAATGATGTTTGATTCATGATTGACTTGCTAAATAGATAAAAAAAAAAAAAAAAATTATAAGGGAGGGTAGTTAGGGTAATTTGTAAAAAAGAATTGAATTAAAATAATAAAAAAATAGAATGGGTGTGTGAATAGAGAAAATAGGTGTGTGAATAGCACCACCCTATATATATATATATATATATATATATATATCTGTGTGTGTGTGTGTATATATATATATATATTTCTTGAAATTTTCATTTTTCACAGGTACTCATTGATATAAGATGCACCAAATTAATTCTTTATATTATGTTTTAGACTTTATTACAATTTTAATGATTCTACAATTCTTTTCTCAAAATATTAATTTAATATAATATAGAGAAAATTAGATAAAAACCCAAAAAACAAACCTCCTATTAAGAAAAACCCACCCCTATATTTTCTTTTAATCTACACCCAATTCACATAATTGAACATTCTTTATAGGTTTTAAATCTATAATTAAGATTTTTCACAATTTTTAGTTTGACTTTTTTGCCCTTCTGATTGAATAAATAAAATATTCATCAAATATAGCTGTTGACTATTTTTTGAATTTAAATATTTAGAATTTAATACAATCAATTTAATCCTTGATTTTTCTCTTATTTAAAACGATTAATTGCCTTAATTATCCTATATTTCTTCCTTTCCGATGTGATCCATATATTTACTATTTTTTAATAAATATGTTTGTGTATCATCAGATTCTGTTATATTCCTATTATATAAATATTTATCTTTCTCGACAAGATTGAACATCCTCTCATTAAGGTATCTTATTTTGCTTATCCGTTCTAATAGGTGTAGTTATACAATCATTCCATATTCATTAATTTTCTAAAATGGTCGAGTTAATGTAATTAGCCCATGTAAAATGTACTTGATGTAGATTGATTGCTTTAAGATTTTTTTTTTTCCGCCCCTACATTTTTCTCCACATAGGTGCCTGATTCTATGGGGTGGTCAAGGACCACATAATAGTTGTGTAACTGTAGAGTTTGCTTAATATATAATTATCCCTTAATTTTGGCACATTAAATAATTTTGAATGTGCAAGAGTTTTTGCACTATAATTTAGTAAACTCATTATTATCATTCATTGTTTTACAATTGAAAATGAACTTTACAATATTAAGAAATTTATTTCTAATATCAAGGTAATTTAAATACACATTCTTTTTGAAGGAATAAACCTAAAAATTTATTGAAATAGGGACAATGAGTACAACCGTAAATGATCTTCATCCAGTATTGAAATAAACAATTTTAAATTTGTTTTTACAATTGAAATATAAACTTTACATTTTCGAACCTAATATAAAGAACATTATAACACTTCATCCGTCATCTCGACTAGCACTTTGCAATGTAGTCTTCAAAAATATCCCAACTACTAGTGCCCTGCATGTTGTGATTCCTTATACAATTGCAAATTACCTTCATAGATCTATTTCAAAGGTAAAACTCTATTAGGATTTACATACATATATCCAAAATATATTATCTAAATTATAGGTATATTAATTGTCAATACTATAGGTTATGGAATAAACAACCTATGATATAGAGTCACACAAATAATTTAAAACTACAAAAACAAACATCTAAATCATAGGTATTACATATTAAAGCAATCTAAGTATCTGGTAATTAGAAACAACGATTATACTTTGAAGGAATGAAACTAAGTTTTGTACCAGATTCATAAATTGAAATTTCTAATTACTAAACATCCATCTAATTCAAGCTTTACACAAAATCAAGAGATTAACAAAGATATTATACTAAATAAATCTGATGAATAGGTAATTTGAATTACGAATATGATATATGTACCTATTTGAAAGAAACTCTCTAACCCATAAGAAAATGATGAAATAAACCTCATGAATAGGTCGTTTCAAATCATCCTTTGAAATCATATGCAACTTTGTGAAAGGTCTCCACCCAAAGAAAAAATGACGAATGAATTCACTAGCTTCTATATATAGGAAGAAACATACCAAAAATTCATCATTATATGATAATAATGAGATTAATGTAAACACCTAAAATTAAGTACTGATAAAAACCTAAAGTGAAGGTAATATCAACAATAACGTCAATCAAACTCCATAATATTTGCTAGATGATTTTGACTATTAATCCTATTTAATAGGTGAATGGGGAATTTGATAGTGGCAGCTTTAGTAATTCTTAACAACATTGAGTTTTAATATTTATCCTATTTAATAGGTTTTTTTATTTTAAATAAACCTAATTAATTGGTTTAGGTGTATATTAAAACACTCTTATGGATGGGTTTATTCTAAAAGGGGTGTGTGAATTTGGGTGTAGAATCAAATTCCCTATGATATCTATTTCTGCACCAATTTAATTGATTCTATAAAAATTTTCCCAAAACTAATTTAATATTAATTTTTTTGGTTCTATATGAGCATATAATTTCTGCAATTTTTTGCCAAATTGAAAATTAAGACATACATAATTATAAATGAACTTATCGACAAATTTGATTTTTCCTTTTATTTGATCTAATTCGGTACATAGTTACATACCTTAACGATCACTAATTTGATTAGATAAAGGGATCCCTCGCAAATATATATATATGGTGAATTTGTATTTTCAAAATTGTTCCATGTCTTGAATTAGGTCTAGTAAAAAAACATGCGTTATCTAAAACAAACTAACAAAGTATTTGACTGTTCCTATCCTATTTTATTTAAAAAATTAATAATAATATATATGCGAGCTTAGTAGCAGTTGGATCTCAAGATATAACTCAGCTGGGACCTTCTCTGCAAAAGATAAATCTGAAACCATTGATTCCACTTTTTAATTAGTAAGATGATACTGTTTTGTTGTGTTCTTTCAGTATTATTGAAGAAGATGGAGTAAAAAGGACAACAGTTGTGGAAAAGCTCATAGCAGAAACTCATAAGGCCAAGAATTGGTGGAATACAATCTTTATTATATCATGTGCATTTGCTGTCTTCAATGATCCTATCTTCTGTTATATCACGGCCATTGACAATGAAAACAAGTGCTACACGTTGAACCAGAATTTGGCGGTGAATTATGTTTATGCTCGAACAGTCACAGATGTTTTTTACCTACTGGACTTTTTTATTTCTAAGTGTGGATGTTGTTGCTGTAGCGGCCGAGGGAAGAGATCATGCAAGTCATGCACTACTAATACGTTATCCATTCTGTCTCGCATCTTCGTTTCTCTTCCCATTGCACAGGTACATAGACCAGCCTTTATCATGTGACGAAGGCAAATTGTCCCAGTGACATATTTGACATCACATATCGGTATGTTCAATTATTTCACATCATAGATTCTAATGTTGGCGTTGTTTCATGTGTCCAGATATATGCCGCAGGGGGGATGAATGCAGATCTACATCCTTTTGCTAGTAAATATCTTTTTGTCACTTCGCTTCAATATACATTACGCATTTACTACATTCACGATTGGTTGAAGCGGCGTCCTATCATAGACATAAACCGAGTTGAAAGATGGGTTAGACCTATATTGGGTTTTGTTCCCTTCATCCTTGCTTCTCATGTAAGTTTAACTCTTATAAACAGTTTTTCTCACCTAATGGACAATTTTAAGGGACTGTGAGGGACAAATGCATATAAACCATATGTATTAAATTTAAAAATTAAAATTATAACAATTTAAAACTGTGCATTTGTTTTCACCCATCAGATTCAGTTGTCCCTTACAATCCCTTAAAAACTGTCCCTTAGGTGAACATGCATTCTCTTATATCTATCTATATTAATTAAGTAAATTCTCCTAAAGTTGGTTAAATTTTTGAACTACTACAGAAACCTTTTGGTTAATAATGTAACTAAAAAAGAAAATTTAATAAATATGGACAACACAATAAACTACACTTGAAAAAAAAAAAAAGAAGTTAGAATGACAAATCTAACCACCTGGTATAGTGGAAACATTTCCTATTCTCTTTATATTTTTTCTCTTAATCAGTTTTAAACCTTTTTTTTGAAAGGAAAGGAAAAGTTCATTGAATTAGCGATTGAAATCGCTCATGAGGGCATCCCAATGGGGAGCATACAGAAGCCAGAACGAGCCTGACCCTAGAGCTAAGGTAGAACAAATAAGAGGGTGTACTACACCAACTAGTTGTTCTTGTACAATAAGATATATATTGCTCTGAAATTTTCCTAGGGAAACTAGCAAAAACTATAGGTAGAGCCTCAACCTCCTCAAGATAATTACCAACAATAAAATTGTCACGACCTTGAGATTTATAGACTAAACCATCAGAAGTTGCAATCTGGATATGCAAAAAATCGGCAAACCAATCAAAGCTAAATTCATCCCAGCCTAAAGCACGATGCTCGCCAAGGCACGCAATTGTGGTACTCACAACGTGTTTACACTGAGAATTCTTATAGAATAGAGAATTGAGTTGTCTACCAGCCGGTAAACGCAGCACATCCGATCGAATGTAAACAACATAATTGAACACAGCGTCATGCACTCCTGGATCCCAAATCCAAGCCCAGAGACCCAAACTCCTTGAGACCGGATTTGATTTGGACACCCAACGTTGGGTTCCCGGATCCAACCATCGTTCGTCACCTGCCTCCGGCGTCGTCTGCCCCCAACACATCGACCAAAAAAAACAGCCTCTTTGGATTATTGACTCCGGCGCTGACTGCATCCAGCCCACCATCGCTGGCCACTGCAATGACGACGCTGCCAGTACCAATCCCAACCACCAGATCAATACCCAGCCGCCGCTCTGCACCAGCACAGCCAACAGTCCAGTTCCCCCATCGAAAATCCACCAATCCCTGTAGGAAGGAAGGCGCTGCCCGAGCCCATACCCGGATCTCCTCCCCTGACCATGGAAACATCCCTGCCGTGGTCGCAGCCCGAGGTTGAGCCAACCAATAAGTGCTGCCAAGAAAAGTGTAGCTTGCGATCCTTCGAAGCGAGGAGTGAAATGATCAGCCGCTTGGCATGATCATCGAGATGAGAATGATGGAGGTGACGGGGACCTCCCTGAAAGCCACCCAAAGGAGGCGGCGCTAGGGTTTTGAGAGAAAAAGCTCTCAACTTTCATCTTTTTAGGGTGTATCCATCAAAGACGCTAGAGTTAGAGTTATTATTGTCGGTACAAAAGTTAAATCGACTAAGAGCATCTTTAGTAGACTCTCTATTTTGACTTCTTAGCTATTTTTAATCAGTTTTAAACCTTATGTTCACAATAAGGTTGTTTAATCTATCATAAGCTATTGAAACTATAAAGTTAATTGAGCTATAAAGCTGGTTAAAATTTCTACAATAAGGATTTTGTAAGGAATTTGATAGAGATGCATTAAGAGAGTCTACTTTGTCAATGAAAGTTGGTCTGGAAAAAAAAAAGGGTAACAATTGATTTTTTGTTTTTTTTTTATTTGGAGAATCATACCCTTGAATGGTTGAATCATAGATTAAATTAAAAAGTCTCTCTCTCTCTACCCGTTTTAATTTGTGTGTGTGTATGTATGTGTGTATATATATATATACACACACACACTTTTTTTTTTTTTTAACCAACCAATATATTAGTTTGTTTACCAACAGCTAGTAGAGTTAGAAACGGTTCCTCTGATGTTGTTCCCAGATAGATAAATGAAGTTTGATCTCCATGAATCAAGATTGAAGTTTATTTGTCCGTGAATCAAGATTAGTGAGCGATTATATTTATACTAGAAACTGCTCACACCCGGCCCATGGGTGTGGAGAAGTGGGTGGTTATCAGTTTAGAAGTGGGTAGTTTATCTCTAGAAAATAATATATACTTTTTAAATTACTTATATAAATTTTAACTTTTTTATCCCTGACAATTAGGTCAGATATATAACATTTTGAGGGTATAAAAGTAAAAAAATTTAGTTTTAGCTAGCAAAGCCTATTCTCTTAATCATAATACAAATAGGTTGTTGCTATCTAATTCCTAGTTATGAAAAGTAGAGGTATCAATTATAATCACTTAATGATGCATCTTGTTGACGTTTTTATTTCAGAAATATTACTATGGAGTATAGGGTTTAAATATTGCCAAGACATTCATCACTTTCTTTATTCCTCCCACGACGGCAGCTGCTTTACTCACTCTAGCTTTCTCTTACGGTGAGGGGCTACACAATGAGGAACATATGATGCAATCTGAATAGGTGGAGGGTAGTTTTATCTCAGTTGGGATATGAATATATCTTTGACGGGAAAAGAGAAAAATTGGAACTAAAATTTAAAAAGAAAATCAGGATATCCAAATATTAAATTTATAGGGTGTAGGAATTTCTGAAAATTTAATAATTAAGCGCTGTTTTTTTTAATTAATGACTTACAAGTTTTTTTATTGATCGGTTCCTCAATATTTTACTCTATGTCTTTTAGTCTAACTGCTTGTGAATCTCAACATGGGCCTAGGGGTGGTTATTTTCTAATTTTCTCCAGATATTTTTCTGAATTTCAAACTTTGTCTAATTTACCCATGACTAAAATATGTTAGGTGCCGCTATACAATGGTGGTTCATTTTTATTTATTTATATATATTTTTTTGAAAGGAAATTTTTCATGCAATATCTTTAGTCATTAATTGTGTTTCCAACATAAAAGAAAATAATGTCCCTTCGGGGACATCCGATAAAAACATAAAAGAAAAGAATTGATGTAATGTTGGCTACTGTAGTTACCAATATTCTCTCTTTTAGGTATAGGAATAGGTCATGAAAACGTGAGTTTAGGGATTCCCTAAAATAAGAATGATATAGAGGAATTATTGGAATTGATATTTGAGAGAGATCCTTATATGTTTGGTAAAAATAACAGTTAGAAAATTTGTTGGAGATGTTCAAAATAATAAAAAGAAGGGGATAATGATCATTTACACAATTTTGAGGTTAATTAACCCCACTTACCCAAACACTCTAAAAAATTGCCCACTTACACAATATTGTGTATATATTTTGCCCTAATACCCAATTAAGTATTTTTTTATTACTTTTTATTTATTTTTAGGACAATTTTGCCCTCTCCTTCTTTATCACTTAGAGAGAGAAGTCATCGGAGACTTCACCGAACTCCGGTCACCGGTTGTGGGACTCCGGTCACCGGTCACCGGAAACCTCGTCGGATGTCTCTAAAAAAGGTCGACGGGGATCTCATAGGTCACCGGAGAATATTATTGCCCCCAAACAAAAGGTTTATTGCCTCCCAGTAGAAGGTTTATTGCCCCCCAATAGAAACATTATTGCCCCCTAATAGAAGGTTTATTGCCTCCCAATAGAAACATTATTGCCCCCAACTAAAATGTTTATTGCCCCTCAATAAAGTGTTCATTTCCCCAACAAAACAATTACATCAGTTAATCATTAGTAAAATCAGTCACGAATCTACAAAATCTACCAAACATATGCTATTCTAGTGCATAACTGAAAAAAAAAAAGGACAGGATGTGGTCATCGCCCAGCATGTTAAAGCTGATGACGTGGCTCTCCTCGTCCAGCACGTCCGGCCTCTCCGTGTTGTTGTTGGCCGGAAGCCCCGAGATGACCTGGACTTCGCTGAAGGTGCTGACGTCGCCGTCCCCAACGATGATGCAGTAGCTCTTGACGAAGTACTTGTAGGCTTTGGGGTTGTCGAAGCGCTGGATTGGACCACGACCACACGGTGGAGACGGGAGCAACGATCTCCTGCGTCACGGCGGAGCGACACTTGTCATGCCCCACCCCGTGCTTGTGGTAACGCACCACCGCGTCGAGGATCGGGGCATGCTGCTTCTTGATCAATATGCCCTTCTGGATCTAATGCGGGGAAGCCGAAATCTCCATCTCCGACCGCCTCATACGTCAATCGCCATCCATTCTTCATCAGGCATCTTTGAGGCTGACGGTGGTTGGTGAACTTTGCATCTTCGAGGCTGACGGTGGTCGCTGAGTCGACACGACCGGGAAGGAAGAGAGAGAGAGAGAGAGAGAGAGAAATCGGTGAAGGGGGATGAGAGAGAGAATAGATCGAAGAGGGGAGGGGATAGAGAGAGAGAGAGAGATGAGTGTAATTTATTAATTAAAATTAGGGTAATACTGTCAAATATATGTTAGATTGGGTAAATTGGAGTAAAAAACTCTTAGTGGAGTAAGTGGGCATTTTTAAAGAAACTCTCAATCTTAGTATAGATTAGTTTACTTGCTTTTTTGTTCATTGAAACTCTCAATCATTTTTAAAGAAATCAAATCATTATCTTTGTTTCCATTTTCATCTTTAATTATTTTTCAGGAAATTCGATTTATAATTTTATATGGGTCTTTTAGCTATTTGGAGCCTTCTGGTACCTTCTTGCTACTCGGAGACAGCTTCACTGTTGGGAATTGACGAGAGATAATATCACCTTTTTCAGTCCATATACTGGTACACCATGTGCTGATACACCATGTACAGGAGGAGTAAATGTGCTTAGCTGTGCACGGAATCCTAACGAAACCTATTCTAAGGGGACTAATATCTCGCTTTGGGATGACTTATGCCCTGTGAAAGAAGCTGATCCAAAGGCCTTCGACTTTGGTATATATTTTTACGCTCTGCAATCTGATGTGGTTAGTCCATCACATCATCTCTTACAAAGAGTATTCCAATCTTTTTGGTGGGCTCTACGAAATCTGAGGTTTGCATCTAGCACCACCTTACACATGTTTCTTCTATTTTTGGGAGCAAGATATTAAGTTTTTTGTTTTTGTTTTTCAGTTCTTTTGGTTCAAATCTATTGAGCGGTATGGATACGTTGGAAATTTTTTTTTCTGTTTTGATATCTACAACTGGCATGGCGTTGTTTTTAGTATATCTCAATGCAAGGGTGCAGGTTCGTGTTGTACATCCTTTATATGTGTGCGTGTGTGTGTGTATCGAATTTAATCAAATTATGATAATCATAATAAACTTATTTTCATGTCGTGGAAACATACATACACAGGAGTCGAAAGACAGGTCAAATAAGCTTATGTTGGAAGAGAAGAAGCAATTGATGACACCAGATATCGATCTGTGGTTATCTAAATACTACCTCTCTAAGGATAAGGAAACAGAGGTGACCAGAAAGAAAAAAGAAAATTTAAAGGTAGTGATCATGGAAAACATACACAAACTCAAAGAAAACAGTGATCTTGATGTGCAAAATATCCTTGGTATTCTTCCCAGAAAAGACAAACAAAGCATCATGTTAGCTTCATTAGAGAAGGCAAGAACTTCCTCTTCTTCTGTATATATCAGCTCAGAGTGCGTACGAGTACTTATAATACATGCTTATGTATTATTATTAGGTAATATATATGATTAATATATGCAGGTGACAGTGTTTCAAACCGTAAATGAAAAGGTGCTAAAAGCAATTTGTCAACGTCTTGTGCCACTGACCTATACTGAAGATAGCTGTATTGTCCAAGAGGGGAAACCACTTGGGAAGATGCTCCTATTCATTCAAGGCACCGCAGTCACCTACTCCCATGGTGAAACCAGCAGTGATTCCTCAAGCAACAAGTGGCTTGAAAAGGGGGACTTTTATGGTGATGAACTCCTAAATTGGGCATTCAAATCTCCCTCTTTCTCTGATTTACCTATCTCGAGGACGAATGTCATTGCCCACGAAAAAGTTGAAGCATTTGCTATTAGAGCCAAAGACTTGAAGAGTATTTGCTTTAAATTCTGGTGGTTTTTTAGCAGAGAAGTAAATGCTTCTCAATTGGAGCAGTGGGAGCATCTGGCAGCTTCTTCCATACTGGCAACCTGGCGCAGTCGTCAAGCAAGGATCCATTTGGCAGCTTCTTACGTACCACCGACCAGATGGTTTCGACGTCGAGCAAGGACTAAAAGCCCAACTCACTGGAACAGATTTGTCGTAAATTAGTTTAAAAATCATCTTTTTTCGGATTGAAGTACAATAAATGTTTTCTTTTGGTTTGTTAGTTAGTTAGTTCTCTTGTTCAATAAACCTATGTAAGTCTAATTATTTGTGTAATGAAGTCTTGAAATCCCCACCACAACAATTGTGGGCAACCGCCACACAACTATTGCCACGAAATGATTGAATGGTGGATAATGGTGTCGTATCCACTGTTCTTGAAGAAGTTGGTTTCTCCATCTCCCACGTACAAACCATTTGACGAGGGCTATGATTATTTTATATTTGTGCAAGTCTTATTTACTACAACAGTGAGTGGGCCCAATTTTTATATAAATTTTTAACATTTTCTATTATTTTCTTGAAGAGTGGGTGTTTTTTTATTTATTAAACTTCATTAATGGGTGTTGTTTTTATTTGTTTTACATTAAAATTGATGAGACTCAGCTCCTTGTTTCCCTTACTTTAATTGCCTCTTTTTCTCCAAAAAAAAAAAAAAATTTATATTTGCCTCTTGGATCCTTGGTCTTATACTGACCTTCATTTTAATTGGATCAAACAATTAAGGACTCAGAATTAGAGAGGATAGGATTTTAAGAAACTACTGGACGCCATCTTTTATGAAGCAACTGTGGAAGATCTCCAGCGAATCAAGGGGAAGTGAAATAAGTGAATAGGTGCCATTCAGCGACTTATTCTCCATCCCTGTGAATGAATTCTTTGGTATTGCCCAGATTTCAATTTCATTCCTCTTCTCTAAGCTTAATAGTTGGTATTAAGATTAAGATTGGGGATGACTTGCTATTATGTCGTTGATTTTTCTTGTTATTGGCCTTTTGTGTTGCTATTCATCAAAAATTCTTTCACTTTTAGACATAAGATGGAGTAGTCCTGTTTCCCTGATCATTCACTATGATTTATACTTGTTTGTGGTGATACCAATCCCCTCCCTCCCTACAGGCTCTTGTATTATGATTCTTCATTACGAAAAAAAAAAAATTGAATGATGAGTGTATTTTGTGAAGCTTCAATTAATGATGAATACATTTTCCATCTTTGTTGCAGTTTCAATGGATAAAACATGGGTTAAGCTACATAGGAAAAGCTCCGAGTATAAGGTCGGACTTCAAAATTTCATCCTAAACTCCCTCATTGTGGCTTCACACGAGGGGAAGATTAAGTGCCCTTGTCAATTATGTGCTAATCGTTCTTGGCGGAGCCCTGGTTTGGTGTACAAACACAAGCAAGCTGAGAAAATGTCTCCAGACTATGAAGATGGATTGTGGGATGAACATGGTGAAGCTTTACCCAATCCTGTATTCTTGGATGACATCGAAGAAGAAATCGAGGACCGACCTGAGTTCAATGTAGACATCAATGATATGTTGACAGATGCATTTGCAAATAATAGTCCACCTAGTTCACCGTACATTGGAGATGATGGTGCAAGCATGGACACTGCACCTCCAGAAGTACAAAGATTTTACAACTTAATAAATGAGGCTAATGTCGATTTGTATCCCGGTTCAACAAAGATGAAAAAATTGGAGTATCTGGTGCGCTTGTATCAAATCAAGTGTTTGGGAGGAATCTCTGACAAGGCTCTTTCACTGCTATTGAAACTGACCAAGTCAATACTTCCAGATGGTGAGACACTACCAGACAGCTTCTACAAAGCCAAAAGGTTAATCTGTGATTTAGGATTAAGTTATGAAAAAATTGATGCTTGCCCCAATGATTGCATGATTTATTGGAAAGATACTGCCAATCTTGATAAGTGTCATACTTGTGGTACAGGTAGGTACTTGTATGAGACCATTGAAGATGGTTTAACAACAAGAAAAATTTCTGCAAAGGTTTTGAGATATTTTCCTGTGACACCGCGTCTTCAGCGTCTATTTATGTCAAGATGTACCTCCAGTCACATGACATGGCATGCAACTGATCGACCCAAAGATGAAAGAATGAGGCATCCTGCTAATTCACCTACTTGGAAAGAATTGGACCGATTGTATCCCTCATTTGCACAAGAGATGCGTAATGTCAGGTTAGGCTTGGCAAGTGTTGGTTTTAATCCTTTTGGTAATATGAGTTCAGCTCACAGTATTTGGCCCGTAGTTTTAACAGTTTACAATCTCCCCTCATGGCTTTGTATGAAGCAACCATACATGCTTTTATCACTTGTGATTCCAGGTCCCAAAGCTCCAGGGAATGACATTGATGTGTTCTTGGCTCCCTTGATTGATGAATTAAAGTCCTTGTGGGATGTTGGAGCTGCTACATATGATGTGATTTCAAAACAGAGTTTCACTATGAGGGCGGCACTATTATGGACTATAAACGATTTTCCGGCATATGCTAATCTATCTGGGGGGGAGTACCAAGGGTAAGAAGGTTTGTCCTCATTGTGGTGATTACACCGATTGTTTAAGGTTATACCATGGGAAAAAGTTCTGCTACATGGGACATCGTCGATTTCTTCCAATCAACCATCGGTTCCGCAGCCAAAAACGAGCTTTTAATGGAAAACAGGAACATAGACCCCATCCTACACCAATGACGGGTTTGGAGTGTCTCTTTCAATTGTCTACACTACAGTGTTTGGAAAAGCTACTGCTAAACCTCCTCGGAGGCGTAAAGGGGATCCAAAACCATACAGCGGACCTTGGAAAAAGAAGAGCATTTTTTTCCAGTTGCCATATTGGAAAAACTTACTCATTCGACACAACTTAGATGTGATGCATATTGAGAAAAACATATGTGATTCCTGTTCTTGGAACTTTGTTAGGAATTGATGGCAAGAACAAGGATAGTATGAACGCACGTGCTGACTTGGAACGAGTGAATATATGGCCAAAGCTGCATCTTGAACGGCGAGGTGGAAAAACATTTTGCCCTCCAGCTATATTTACTGTTACACCCCATATTCGATTTAACCTCTTTTACTGTGTGTATGTGAATTACGGTACGTTTTACCGTTCGCAGTTATCATTTTACAGTTTAAGGGGGGTTAGAATATGACTTTTTGTTCGGGTCAAAATCTGAGAAAATTTTCTTCACGAAAGTTGTAGAGGATGTTAAACCGAGCGCGTGCATATGTGGTTCGTAAAAATCAGAGTTCGCATGCGAAAGTTATACGCGAAAATGTGAAAGTTACTGTTCATGGTAAAATTTTTATATATATATGGAAAATTACCGAGGTAGGTTTCCATTTCCGGAAACTCACCCCAGCTCTCTCTCTTCCCCGCGCTCTCCCCCTTCCTCTTCGGGCAGCAGCTTCCTCGCTGCAATTCGACGCCGTCCGGCCGTCCCCCGGCGTGTTCCAAGCCACCACAAACTCGCCTCCTTCCCACCTTCACGCTGGTGCCCTTGATTTTCAACGATTTGGCCGGAAAAGCTCAAATCGACGTGAAGTTCCTTCCGGGTCCGATTTCGATCCTTCCGGCGATTCCATCGTTTCCGACCACCTCCGACCGCCAAAAGTGGACAGCAGGGACTCCTCGAGCTGGTGAACGTTTTCCCCAACCCCTCTTGCTGCAATTTCCAGTGTAGAGGTCGAATCGAAGTGGGGATCCGAAACCCATTTCTGGGTTTTCTTCACGGGCTTAATCCGGACGTTTAAAGGTAAAATTGAGAGAAGTTGTAGTTGAGAATGTTGTTGGGTCTGTGGTTTTGCAGCTACTGTTGATTTCTGGTGGCCATCGGAGGTGGTGGCCGCCGGCGCGTGAGCCCCACGCGCCGCCACTGTGGGTGGCGCATGGAGGTGTGTAGGGCAGTGTTTTAATTCCAGTTTTTAGGCCATTAAATTCTATAAATGTTGTAGAGCTTGTATGTGAAGTTTGGTGATTTTTGGAGAAGCTTGGAATTAATTATGAATTTTTGAAGTCAGGGTTTCGATTATCGAATTACAAGAATCCGACCGTCAGATATCTCTCGGTTCTGCCTTGGAACCTTTAAATTAACGAATTGGTATTAGTGGTATAATTTGGGTTGAATACGAGAAGAAGTGGAGATGTAATTATAAGGAATTGATCTTAGGAATCATATTAATTTGTTGAATAGTTATTCAAGGAATATAATTGTGTACAGGGTGACGTACCGAGTGATTGCTCGACGAAGGAACTCGTATGCGTGATCACCTGAATAGTACTGTGAGTGGACTTTTATTTTTAAAGAATGATGCATGCATTTATTTTTCCCGAAATAATAATTTATTTATCATTTTATTATCGAGCATAATATTTTGCCTTGGATTATAATTTTGGCATTGTTTTTCCATATGAATTTTAGATACGAATCTATTATGCTCAGATTTGGATTTTATGATTTGTTTTCGGAATATGATTAAATTTTCAGAGATTAATTATAATTTGTTTTCAATTATGATTCGGGAATGGATTTTGAGCCTTTGATAAGTATCTCCGATATATGGCTTTTATTTGAAATCATGATTTAAGTGATTTTCGACGAATTACTTTCCGAGGTGATTTCCGGAATTTATTAATATATTTTATTCGTCGATATTGAGATTTTTTGGAATATTTTTCGAAAATGAGATTTTCGATTGAATTATTTTATCGATCATTTCTCGCCTAATGGTTTATGAATTCTAGAATATTTTGGCGTGCGTCATTGGAGTATATATTTTCTTGAGATTTTCCGAGTATGGATGGGATTCATACTCGTGTTTTGTTGCGAGGTTGGGGAAGCCTTACTGATTTACTGGTTTTCGATTGTTTTTCCTCACCATACTCGGGTCATTCGATTAGGTCTCCTCCTCACTTACTTTGTGTTTGTGAGTGGCAGTTGAGGTAGCTTATTCTCCTCCTCACTTACTTTGTGTTTGTGAGTGGCAGTCGAGGTGATTTATTCTCCTCCTCACGTGAGTGGTAGTCAAGGTTATTAGTTCTCCTCCTCACACAATCTATGTGTGAATGGCAGTCGAGGGTAGGTAGAGCCTGAGGGGCTCCTTTACCAGTATGGTGAAATCTCTTCCCCATATCCTTTTATTTGTTACTTGACTAGCGGGGCTAGTCCAATTCTCTTAGCCAGCGGGGATTGATATGTTTTCATGAGACTCCGAGTTTTAAAGACATACGTTTTATAAACGTTGCATGCATCGAAGTTTTATGAATTTAAATTCGTGGGGAAGTAATACAACTTGCTTTATTTAAATTATTTATTTAGTCGTTTATTTTTGTCCACTCACTCTAACGTGTTTTTCAATTACTTTCCCCTGGGCCCTTCGGTTTCAAATGCCCAGTTTGCAGGCTAAATTAGTTGAGGTCGGGCGTACATTGGAGTTGAGGCATAGTCAACAGCATGGCTTCAACATTTTTATTTGATTTAGGTTTTCCTTGATTACCCTTGCTGTTAGAATTGCTCTGATTACCTAAGGAAATTAATGTTATTTAAGTTGTGATTTGTGTTATGTGATTTCTGGTTGATGTTGATTTGGGGAGCAGGGCGGCTCCAGGAGAATAAGGATGGGGGATTTAGAAGTGTAAATATGCTTTCTACAGGTTTTGGGTAGTCCATTTTAGGGGAAGTTCCGCCAAATTTTTGGTAGAATTTCTTCTAAGGTGGGCCCCGCAGGGCCACTTCGGATTTTGGGGTGAAATCCGGGGCGGGTCCTGTCAGTTGGTATCAGAGCATTAGGTTGTCAGATTCTGTAGACTTGTTTCTATCCTGTCACCTTATATGCTTGATGTTACACAGTACCTCCCGAGTGATGGCCCGACTGTAGCGGTTCCCCATCGTTTACTCTTCGGTGCTGATGTACTCATTAAGTGTGTAAGGTACATGTCTAGATGGTGTTCCTTTAGGTGCTATGCCTCTTGTACGCCGACCTCTTAAGGTTTTCGTTGCGTAGCGGATTGTTCGCATGTTTTGCACATTTCCCTGCTGGTGGTAGAGTAAGACTACTCTACGATTTCGAGTTGTGCTACGAGGTATGATTCGAGGAAATGTGGTGGATATTTCTTCCTTGGTGCCAGTAAGTTTGTTGGAGCAGGGTTTAAGGTGCGAGAATAGAGTTCGATTTCGAGTTTGAGTGACTTAGACGAGCAACTATAGCTTTGGGGCTGTCTCCGAATACTTAGAATCAGAATTGTTGTTTGAAGTGGGATTAATAGTAATAGTGGTTCTGAATTTGAAGTGGTTCTGACTTTGAACCGAGTTTCAAGGGATGTGTCCCGTAGACGTGGTTGGTGTTGCGAGCATCATTTTAGAACGATACATTGCAATTCACAAAGAAAAACCAGATTGGTAATTTTTTCTCTATTTGGACACCTTGGTCTGTTGACCTGACCATTGCTTATGGACATAGTTTTGTTCAAGTAAGGGAATTGATTTTGGCTCTTTGAGTTATGATTTGGCCATTATAAGTTTTGGGTCATAGTGAGTAGAGAGATGGACATAAGTGAATTTTGAGGTCGTTTTGTGTTTTAAGTTTAAGTAGGCGGGATATTTAAGTTTTGCAATGGAGAGGATTAGAACCAACTTTTTGTAAATGGTATTGCTCGAGAGTGTGTGCCGTTGGTTATTGATTTTAGGTGATTGGTTCAACACAATTTCGGGGATTGACGGTTGTGACATTGTTGGGTGAAATTGTTGAACTTGGGATTAAGTTCTTCCAAGACCTTTGTGTATGGTGCTGTTGGAATTAAGTTCATTTTTTCGACACTTAGGTGTAAACAATTCTTCAAGCGAGTCATTTTCACAATTGACACCACGCATAGTCCTCGTTCTTTGCCAACTAGAGAAAATATTTCCACCTTCTTTCTTTGACATTATGGTCCATTTGCCAGTCCACTTAGCATATGAAGCTGCAATCGCTGGCCCTGTTCACTTTCGAACGATGTGGCCTGTAGAGAGGTATGTAACTTATGGTTGTTTTCATGGAATAAAATAGTTAAGTAGCATTCTATTTCCTTCCCCCCCCCCCCCCCCCCCCCCCTTTTTTTTTTCAAACACTTTCTTCTTTCTGTTCAACTCTAGCATTAAGATTCATCATCGTCATGGCTTTAGTAATCAACAAATAGCCTGCTCCATATTATGCAAAACGAGTAGCCTACTAATTTATATCAGTTTTGTTTGTAAAATCTATTTTTGATACACAACCTGATGCTATAGATATGACGGTGTTTAGTTATGTTAGTATATATTGCTTTAATCTTGATAACTTATATAAGTTGTTTGTATTATTCCTCACACTTAATCAGGAACTTGGGAACACTTAAGAGGTATGTACGTAACAAAAGTCGACCTGAGGGTTCAATTGCTGAAGGGTACATTGCTGATGAGGCCGTGTCGTTTTGTTCCATGTACTTGGAAGATTCAGTTACACGCCGGACCAATGTTGGACGAAATGCTGATTGGGAACATCGAGATGTGTCTGGTGGTTATTCAATTTTTCTTAATATTGGTCATGCTATTGGAGGTTCGGGTAAAGAAGTGCATATGGATTATAATGAGTGGCTTCGCTTACATAGATATGTTCTACTTAATTGTCCGGAGGTCAAACCATTCGTAGAGTAAGTTGCTTACTATAATGGAAAATTATTCCAATAAGCTGTGAAGATTTATGCTCATTAGTTATTAATATGCTTGTGTTCTTGAATATTAGTGGACACATCGAAGAGGGAAGGAGAAGAAAGGGTCGAAAGAGGATGTGGGAAGCTGACCAAGAATCTTATAGAACTTTTCCAGACTGGTTTGCAAAACAAGTAAGAAAGCTACACACATTATTTACACAAGTATAAAGTTGAATTTGTCTCATAATGTACATCTATTGGCTTACACACTTAGGTGGAGGCTATGCAAATGGATGGGGCAACAGTTGTCCACCCAGATATGGTTGCTTTGGCGAAGGGTCCAGTCAATTGGTGTATTAAGCACAAGAATTTTGTGATTAATGGTTATAGATTTCGAATTAATAGGATTGATAAGAAAAAGAAAAATCAAAACAGTGGTGTGTTTATCCGTGCAGCAAGAAATAGTTATGCAAGTAGGCAAGATAGAAATCCAATAGATGGAGAGCTCGACTATTACGGGGTGCTAAAAGATATCATTGAGCTTAATTATGAGGAGGTAGGCAAGATCGTCTTGTTTGAATGTGATTGGTGCAATAGTGAGGGCAATTCTACAGGTTTGCAGATAGATGAATATGGTTTTATATCAGTAAACTTTAAAAAGCTCATATCAGATGGAGACACTCTCATACTTGCCTCACAAGCTGAACAAGTATTTTATGTCCAAGATCCCATTGATACCGATTGGCACGTAGCAACAAAGACGAAGCCTCGTGATCTATACAACCTTGTGCTTTCTGTCCATGATGATCCATGTAATGCACAAAACATAGATGACGCATCTATGGATTTCGATGAGGATAATGTCAGGAATGATGTTGATGGATTCACAGTTAATCAGGCATTACCTCCCCAACCCCACCTCCTTTTTCATGATAGTGAGGATAACGAGTATGATGGTGATGATACAGAGGAAGATTGATGAAACTTTTGTCATGATAAATTGCTTTTGCTGTCATAAATTGGAAGAACTTTGGGAGCTTTTGTCACCAGCCGATTACTACTGTATTGTTCTGACTTGACTTTTATATGTTTCATTTTCTGCATTTATTACTGTCCCATGTTATCAGTATATGCCTTTTGTCAATCTCATCTTCTTAGTTCATTTCATTAAAATTTTTTTTTTGGTCAACAGTTTTCATTCAGCATTTCTGTTTCTATGTTTGTGAAGATTCCATTTTAACATCATTAATTATTTTTAACTTTTAACATGTCAAATGTTTGAATTAGGAATGATGCTTAGATATGAATACTGAAAACAGGGTATAATTATGTTAATTGTTATCTGGTTTATTTGCACCTGAATGTTTACATTACTTGTAGTGATTAGGATTTACATAATAAGACTTCCTTTTGTTTTCCAGACATGTTTTGCGAGAAATGATTACACATTCCCAATGATATTTTGGTTCAAGATGCAACAAATCTGCTTCAGCATTTATTCACAACTCATAATGTCCTCAGTTTATTTTTAACCATGACATACATGTCTGTGTTATATAGGGTCCTTTAAGTTTTAACTTTTGTTGCGACTAGCATGCTTGGCTGCAATTCTCTTCTGGGAACGATTATTTGTGGCAAGTGAAGCCACACATTAATTTCCTTGTTGATTTTATGAGGATTTCGCGATGACCATAGATTCTGATATCTTGGAATATCAGGATTAAGGTAAAGTTCCCTGTCCTCTGTATCTAGTCTTGCTAGCTGCTTCAATTCCATTTTTAGAGTCTTTTAAATCACAATTGATCTCTTGCACGTCCTTTGATTTTGCAAGGGTGAGACCATTGAACTGCCTTTAGGAAACTGAAGTATTTGTGAGAAAAACATATTGAGCCTTACATATATACTGAGCCTATGATAAACATATGAGGCATGGGACAAATATAAAGTTAGCAGCAGTAACATGTCAGTAGAGATTGAAATGGATTCAACGAAAGTATGCCAAATTGGAAACATGCAAGAGTTAAAGGACCTAATACACAACATAAAAAGTAGACATAAAGAAGGATTAATCACATACCACTAACACAAGCGAACATGCAGACATACTTGGGAATTTATATGAAAAGAAATATTTAACTACATGCATCATCTTCCTCGTCACCGGTTGCATCATATTTGGTTTCCTTGTTCGGTTTAGGGGAAGTCACACCAGGTTGTGGCCGTCTATAAATTCCTCTATTCTCAGCTATGACGTTGTGAACGGGGCCAACCTCCTCAAGTACAGTATCAGGAATGTCTGAAAATAAATGGGACTCACCTTTTTCCGAATGACTTGATTGAGCAGTAGGTACTGGAGTCCTGCTATGCAGCTTATAAGGAGATAAATTTGAGGGTACACTCACGCTAGGTCCGTGCCATGAACCATCAGCTTTGAAGAGGAGAGGATACATAATTTGCAGCATTTCGTTGCGTATACCACCAGGACTATTCCGTCGAGGAGCAACATTAGATGGAGGAAAGAGTAGCATTAACAATATTAGTTGATGAAAGAGCAATATCAGATGATGAAGGAGCACCATGAGATAAAGAAAGAGCAAGATTTTTTGAAGAAGCATCTCCAACTTCATTAGAATTGGTCTCGCTCAGTTCCTCCGAATTGACAGAGAGCATTCTCTTACAGTTTTGAGAACCTTTTTTGGGGAGCATTGGGATGGACAGAAGAAGCTTTCTACAAATTAGGTGGAAAGGAAACTACTCGGACAATATGGATATGTTGGTACAAACCCTGTTATATATAACACAAATATGTCTCACAAGATAAATCTTCCATAGATTCGGGTAATGTCTTGAAATGTTAAAGTAAGATATCCAAGAATGAGATTCTTTGAAGCAATGTCAATCACAATATTGTTGTATAATAAACCTACACACTAACCAATACCATTCGTGGCACTACTTTAGTACATATATTCTCTGAAGGAAGTGTGGGACTCTGGGTATCTGTGGCTTGGGAGATAATAGTATATTGGGACAAACACCAAAAGTTAAAAAACTAGATGTTTCTTATTAGATGATAGGAATAGTTTTTTTTTTTTTTTTTTGAGAATGGATGATAGGAATACTTATATTATGTCAAACACGTACTAATGCCAATAAAAGGAAAAATCTTCTAAAAAGATAGATTGGGAAACTCCCAATCAATAAAATATATTTAGAAAGAGCCAAAACATATTTTAACGAGCGGGATTGAATCCCGCCATAATGCAATCAGGGATTAAATGTTTGAGTTAATATCAGATCTGGTGCAGAACTAGACCTGTAAATGGATCGGATTTGAATCGGATCGACCTAAATCCAAATCCGTTTACTTAAAAAAAAATTTGATCCAAACCCGCTCCGTTAACTCGGCGGATCGTTGATAGCTCGATCTAAATCCGTATCCACCGGGTTAACGGATACCCGATCCGCTAATCCGACCCGTTTATAATTTCAAATATTTTAAAATTTTAAATAGTAATATTAAATTTATATCATTATACCTCATAAGATATTAATAAAATATTAAAACAACATGAAAACTATCACCAAAAGTAGAATTACGTTATCAAAATTCTTAATGCTTCTTTGAATCTTGGATGGTGAACTGTCCCTTAGATTTCTGCAAAAAAAATGTATTAGAAATTCTTCATATTTTATATTTTATATTTTTTTAAAATAATATTTTATTGTTACAAAAACGGACCGGATCATTAACGGATCGGATCGACCTAAATCCGTATTTGATCCGTTAAATAAACGGGTTAACGGATTCGGATCATTAACGGATCAACGGATCAAAATTTTCGATCCAAACCCGTCCAATAGCCACGGATCTGGAGAGGGTCCGGATCAAAATCCGGTCCATTTACAGGTCTATGCAGAACCCAAGAATGGAGAGTGAATATATTTGGAACATGATAAGAAAAAAAAAAAAAAAAAACCTATAGGGTTATAGCTTTCCAAAACTCAAAAGTAGAATGATATCCAAGAAGACAAGCACAACAAATCATGAAGAAACTGCAGTAGTGGTAAGCAATTATATGATTCTATCTTCTGAAAAGTAGATCCTTTATTGTCAACACTGCAGTACTTGGTTTTATCTTCTAAAAATACAGTAATGGTAAATCATTGTCCGGTCTATATTCTGAAAAGTAGATCCCTTATTGTGAACACTGCAGTTCTTAGTTATCTTCTAAAAATACAGTAATGGTAAATCATTGTCCGGTCTATATTCTGAAAAGTAGATTCCTTATTGACTTATTGTGAACACTGCAGAACTTGGTTATCAATTGCTTTATCCAAGATCCCATTAAAGGTTAATTCAAATCTCTGTGAACACTAACTTATATTGAATCAAAGTTTGTTCTATCTAACTACATAAGGGATCTTCCCAGGGCTAATCAATTGTATTATTCTTTGTTAGTAAGCTATAAGGGAAAAGTAATTGGTCAATCTATAAGGACTCAGTGTTGTATACCGGTTGGTTCTTGGATTGTGATTAGAGGAAGCTGGTCTGAAAGTATAATAATGTATTGTTGGCTTATTTTGTTGCTTTGTGGCAGATGAGTAATCCAACCAAAATAAAGAAACATCTTTGACTTCAAATCCTGAATAAGAATCAGAGTTTCGTTTTCAATAAGGAATGATGAACAATAGTTATTTGAATGTGATTACATTCCCAGTGTGTTTTCTAGTTTTTGTAGTTATATATATATATATATATATATTTTTTTTTTTTTTTCAATTGGTTTATGAGAAGTCTAATTATAGAACTAGCAGTAGTTACTAAGAACGAAAGTAGTATTGCAGAACAAATTAGCTAGATGATCTGCTAATTGCTGTATAATATAAGCACAACTAATGTGATAGGATCTCTCAAAATGCAAATGTGATATTCATAGGTGTCATCACTTATGGAGTTCAAATACGGAGCCTCTAAGCAATGACAAAGAGACTGCTCAATCTATGCTTGACATGCAACAAACTAACAGAAGGAATGAGTTTCATAATATGCTTCAGATTGTGAATGAGTTTACGGATGACTCGAACTCTGAAGCTGAAGAGGATGACAGCTTTAATTTACGTGGAGCAAATAGGCCAAATTGGGCAAAAGGAGGAAATGTGGAATACTTGAAGTTCAATGATGAAGGGCAAGCTGTGGAGCCAGAAGCAACTGTTGCAAGATGGCAACGATACCTTGGCATGAAGGCCACAGATCATAGGTTGTTTCAGCTCAATGTCTTTGATTGGCGTGAATTCCGTAAAGGAAAGAAACTAGATGAGGCATGGGATGCAATCAGGGTAATCATACTTGCGTACTTAAGTGTTAGTTTATAATATTAACTATGACATTCTGATTAGTTTAAAGTTTAATCATTTATAACTTCATAATTTAATAACATTTTTTGTATATGTGTAATATTAGAGAACTCTTGATTGGTCGGACCCGAAACTCAAAGGAAGAGTGGGAGGATAAGGTTTGTGGTGGAGAGGAAGTTGAATGATCGTTGGAAGACATTTAAGGCGAAACTTCGGAAAGTATGGTATACCCCAAATGTTGGCACTGAAGAGCATTTTAAATGCAAAGATGGGAGGGTAAGCAAAACGCAATGGATTGCACTAGTTAACCATTGGGAAGATGAAAAGGAACAGGTATGTCTATGGGATGCTTAATGTTTTGATATGGTTGTGTGATATTTGTCCCCAAACATGAACTTTACTGCTATAACTGTGCAGTAGTAGCAAGGACTGAATATATCTATGTTTAATGAAATCTGCAAAAGTATGGGTAGTTTATAATCTACCTTATTGTAATATATTGAACCTTGATGCAGTGGTGTTCTATTGTGAACAAGAAGAGTTGGGCAAAGCGTAGGATGATGCACACAACTGGCACAAAGACATTTGCAGAGATCAGGAACAAATATGTAGGTCGTTATCATGTTATTGCATAGCCATACATATTGAATTAATCTGCAAAGTGTTACATATAAGAGTCATTGGAGCTGCCATATATGAACTTAGTCACTCTAGCAGCAAAAGAGAACGTATTAAATTACGAGTATCTACTGTGAGAGAATGTACTAGTTGTGAGAGAATGTAAGTAGCAGGTCTTAATCTGTGGCAATGCAAAAGTATACATATATGGTGAAAATTTGAAAATAGCATGATATATAGTACCAAAACTTTGTATTACAAACGTATGATGTATGAAAGGAAATTTTGGAGGGATGCTGAGACGAATGCACACGTACTAAGAAGTTTAGCACTTGTACTACCAGTAGGAGGGCTTGGTTCAGTAAAAATTGGGGTTCTTATTTAAAGGTATTGTCCAGCTAACTAGCCTCAATGACCGAATAACGTTTGCTTATTTTGATCTTGAAATTTAATTGGTTTGTGATAAACTGGTTTATCTTATTTCACTTCTCAGGATATTGTTTGTATTGCCTCAAGCAGATTGTTATTGGTAATCATGTTATGAAGGACCTCTTTTATTCCAAGTTGTTTGGTTTCATAATTAATACTGATTACCATTTGTCTTATGTAATTGCTTGATTTTCAATTTTCACTTGCCTTGATCATGAAGTATCATACCGTACATTCTTTTAGCAATGTTCTGCTCTTAAAACATGCAATACCTTAATCACCATTTGCATACGAGCTAACTATTACTTGTTGCAACTTTCTTTTTTAGTGTTTCCAATGAAATATGAAGGGCTGTTGCAGGGTGTTATTTACTTGTCCTTCATGGTTCAACATTAATGGTCATATTGTTTTTTTATGTTTGTTTTTCTTAATTAGATTCTTGGTTCAAATGTATGTAGAAAAAAGAAAATGGAGGTGTAAACCCAGACCGCTGCACAATGTTTGAGCTTACCCATGTCCACGACTCCGAAAAACCTCATGAACCAAATTCTAAACAAGCTATTGTAAGCATCAAATATGTCTTCTTCAGATATTATTTTCAAGTTCTTAAGTGTACTCAACATTGATATTGTACTTACTATGATAAGTTGTACCAATTGTTTGATATAGGCTTTAATGAAGGACAAGATTAACAAGATGAAGACTAAAAAGAGGGCATCCCAACTTCCAGAGGTTCTTAATGATTTTGAAATCAATGAAGTATATGCGTCTGTGCTTGGAAAAGAGACACGTGGAGGGGTGCGAGGATTTGGCATTGGAGTCAGACCAGAACAAGTTCCTGGTGTACTAGTGCAGAAAAAAGGTGTTCGTTTAGAGGTACAAGCACTTAGAGAACAACATGAGGCCAAGATTGAAATGATTCATAAGGAGAGCCAAGAAAAGGAAGATAAGCTTAGGGAGGAAATGAACAAACAAACTGTGGCCACAAAAGATAAATTCAAAAATATGGAGATTGCAATGAAAAAACAGGAAGCTCTTATGATGGTATTACTTGGGGCATATGAGTCAAGTGATATGCTTGCTGCAGCTTTAAGAACGAAGGGTGGTTCTCTCCAACCATTGATGAGCCACAGTCAATCTTCATATGAGCAGAACTTGGACGATGTTTACATACCACAGTGCTCTGAAGAATTTGATAAGAGCACAAAGTGTGACATTTTAAATATGTATTTTCCCTCATTTTGCTAAGTTATTCTCTTAAAATTAATAATTATAACATAGTTTATGTTTTTAGGTACTTCAAGGACTGAAATGGAGAAAACAAGCAAAAAAGAGCATAAATGAGAGTAAATTAAGGACAAGTCATTTTAGAAACTTTCCTCTTTCATTTTAGGAAATATTTCCTATTTTGTTTTAGGAAACTTTCTTCATTTGAACTTTTCTATTTCTGATTTTTATATTTTAATGAGAGTCCATCCCATTAGAAACTCTTGAGTGATTAAATCAAGAAAAATTGAAGGATTAATGAGGAAGAATTCGAGGAGATAAAATGGATTGTTTTTAATCAATATTTATTCCTAATTATCTGATTTCTTATTGATTATAAACTCTAATTAAATTCTGATTTTTCTTGATTGTAGGAGTTCATTATGTGCAAAATTGGAAGAAGAAATCAGTGCAATTCAAAGGAGAGGAATAAGGGATGTATCTGGTCACTATTCAAGGAATATACAATGAGTCATTAAGGGGAAAAGATATCAGAAAAATCAAGACTCTATCAGGAGAAAAATCAAGCAAATTTGGAGGAGAAATCACCTCAAGATGATTGGCCATGATTGCATCACAAGAGATGAGAATTCCACTATAAATAGCAGCCATTCTCTACTCCAAAATCATCACTTCTACACACAAAATTCAGTTCATTAGCCTAGCTCTCTTCTCTCCAAAACCCTCTCCAAATATTCAGAAAAAGCCTCTCAGCGTGAAGAGCTTTAGGACTTCTCCAAGGCTGTTCGTGTTCTTGAAGGCCAAGCCCTGTGTTCTCTTGACGTTCTCCAAGCTTCCTTGAAGATCAAAAAGTGTAATCCATGGCCCTTATTTCTGTTTTCGTACTCTTTAGTATTGAATTTCAGATTTCGTTTATGAACTTTGTCATTGGAGTTGGATTTTTGTTGAGAACGAGTTTATGTTAGTAATTTTCAGATTCATTTCTTTATGTTCTTGAGTTGTTTATGATATCTCTCCAATCTGATTTCGTGCCATCTTTTATATCTTTAAGCATATGATTTTGGTTGAATAATGATGTTAATCTGCAGGTTAATAAAGCCAAATTTGTGTTTTAATTCACATAATCGTTTTAGGGCATAAATTGAAGTGGTAAAGGCTATGTACAATGGTCGAGATTATATGCTACATGTTTGTGCGTTTGTAACTTCTTATGAATGCATACATGTTTGAATTCAGAATTCTAATTGCACTTAATGATTCATATTTAATGTTGACGGATGCTCTTCAGTATTAACGTGATGTTTTATATGAAATATTTTAAGTTACGGACTTTTCCTAACTTAGGAGATTCAAAAGAAGAATTAAAGTGGTACTCGATCTCTTCAGACTTGTACTTCGAATTCATTTCTGATATTTAGTGTTGGCACGATTTTAGGTTGTTTAGATTGAAATAATTCATTGCATGTTGATATGGTTTGGAAATTCTGATTTGAGTGTGAAGAAGTCGATCACATGTATATATTTATCTTTTTCTTTTATTTCGTAGGAACTTAGAAACCAAAAGTTGAATCCCCCCTTTTTATTGTGTAAATTTGTAGATAAATACTTGTTAATACTTGTTTTATTAATTACTAATTAAAATTGACCTTTTTGTTTAGGTGTACCCTACAATCCCCGGACTGAACGATCCCTGCTTATCCTATACTGACAACTACATTTTGCAGGGTTAAATTGTGAGGCTATTTTAGCCGCATCAATTTTTGGCGCCGTTGCCGGGGATTGTTAAAATTTCTAACGCTTAAAGTGTCATTAATTTTGTTGTTTATATAGAATGCATGCTAAAATTTTGTATTGCACTTGTGGAATGGTGATAAATTGCGATTTATGCTAGGCCAAGCTATAATTGTGATTTAATTTAAGTTTTATGAGTGTTACCAAATTAAGCATGTGATTTATAATTGTTGTGCAATTTGGAGAGGTTTTTTTTTAAGCATGTTGTAAATTGTATGTGTTTCACTTAGATTATGCATGTTGTAAATTGTATTTGTTTCACTTAGATTAAGCATGTTGTAAATTGTATGTGTTTCACTTAGATTAATTTACTTAGGTTGTTTTAAATTTCGTTGAATACTTAATTGTTTTAAGAGATTCAAAAAAAAAAAAAAAAAAAAAAAAATTGTTGTGACACAAGGAGAAGAGTCCAGGCTGAAGGACTATAAATATTAAGCGCTGCATGGGAGGCAACCCATTTCAACCGAAGCTGTGGAGGAGCCATTAACGAGAGTTTGACATTTCTATCCCTTCACTTGTTTAGGTTGAATTGTACTTGTGTCTTTTATTTTCGTTTTTGCTCCTTTGTTTTCGTATTTATTTTCATAAATTCCATCCCAATATGCTTAATTGTTCCATTGCATGCTTATGATTGATTACATTGAGGACAATGCAATATTTAAGTGTGGGGGAAGGGATTTATACTTTTGTCTTGAGTCATATATATATTGAAAATACAAAAAATTGAAAAATGTCAAAAATTAAAAAAATTTCGTTGCTTTTATTGAGTCAAAATGATTTTTGGGTGAAATACTTTCTTCATCGTAGGCGCATCTGATGGGATGTGATGTCTAAGGTCTAGTTCGGATCCGAGAAGTGCTGACAAAGGGTCTCGTCCCCTGTCAATCAAGTGAGCTGAGCTCCGCCAAAATCGGTCCCCTCTTCACCTGGTCATGTTCCAAAGGAGTTACCGAAAGGAGAAAGGAAATAACCCTAGTCCAAAACCTTTTTGGTTAGTCTGAGTCTTTTGTTTTAACTTTGAGTCTTAGGATGCCCTTAACTGTCTAGGATGATTCAATATCTCTGAAATTATGGCTAAAAGAGGATCACAATATTGAGATGATGTTAAATGATATTCTTTGGTTAATTGAGATATATGAAAAGCATATGCATGAGTAGTGGATATGGATTTCGTGACCTTGGTACAGAATATGAGCATGTTAAGATGAGTTTTTGATTCATAAAAGCCCATGTGAGATATTTGAGCCTATGTCCCTTTTTCTTGGAGTGATAAATGAAAAAAATATTCTTATTTTCTTGGCGATGTTTTGATGATCTCATTATTCTTCATTTGATTGATTGCCTGCCATAGATTAAGTTTGATGGACTAGAGAATGCTAGAATTCACTCTTGTGCTTGTTGAAACTTTTATCAATACATGTCCCTGATTCTGGAAAGGATAGAGGCACCATAGGAATCACCACCATAGCCAAATTAACTTGTGTCCATATTTGTGCCCGTCGTGGGACCCCCCTAGCTAAACCCCTTTGAGCTTACATTAAGCCTTTTCTTTTATCACCCTTAAAATCCTTAACCCTTAACCTTAGTATAGTTACAATCTTACCCTTTGTTCTAAAAACTTAGTAGAGCTATCTTTGGAGACTTACTGCATGGATTTGGTGGCAAAGATGAAGATTTAGAAGAGGTGAAAGTTCAAGTGTGGGGGTAGACTTGTCCATAAGAAAAAAAAATGTGAAAGCCATGAAAAAGAAAATGAAAAAGAAAGAAAAAATGTGCACGGCTAGGAAAAAATATGCATATGGATTTTAGTCCCCCATACTTGGTGAGCTTGGAGATTGTTTTGAATTGAAGGCCCCGCTACAGAAAAATTTGGTCTTTGTCCAGTTCACTAGAGTTCAAAGGAAGTTTGTGCCCAACATGAAGACATTAGGCCTTTTATTTTGCCTCTATGGGCATGACGTTTGCCTTGGTGGATTTCTAGAAGTCTCTACATCAACATGAGCTCTACTAGGTTTTTAGGATACTTTGACATTCCTTAACCTTTGTTTCTTAAAACCTTGAACTTTAGCCCCATTTCAACCCTTTAAAGTCCTTTTTGATCCTTAAGATGGGACAGCCTTTGATCTGTGGAGATGAGTTATAAGAGTTGAACCTATGGCTTGGGTCCATCCGTGCAAGTAGTTGATATCTTTCATGAGATCTTGAAAAAAAAAAAAAATATTATATTCACAAAGTGCTTTTCATTTCTTATATATGTGAGCTATTTGATTGCCTCAAAATATTTTCTCTCACATATAATTGAGTGATTATAAGCTTTTAAGCATTGCCATAAATCTGAGAGAAGAAATAGTGGATATACCTTGTGAGGATATGAATCATACTTGTCTGAAACATGCTGAGCTCCACCCATCACCATTGTTACAACCAAGTCCTACTTATTCATATGTGGATTATATGCTTCAATTAACTCTCGAATATCTAAAGATTGATTCTCGATTTAGTGCTAATTTTGATGCCATGAGAGTAAGGATTTATGAGACAAATTTTAAGGGCAATATAGTCTTTGTGTGTCATTTGTGTAGAGTTTGGTTGTGAATTGTTTATTTTGGTAGTCTTTCGTTTTGATTTTGCTAAGGGACTAGCAAAACCTAAGTGTGGGGGAATTTGATAAGAGCACAAAGTGTGACATTTTAAATATGTATTTTCCCTCATTTTGCTAAGTTATTCTCTTAAAATTAATAATTATAACATAGTTTATGTTTTTAGGTACTTCAAGGACTGAAATGGAGAAAACAAGCAAAAAAGAGCATAAATGAGAGTAAATTAAGGACAAGTCATTTTAGAAACTTTCCTCTTTCATTTTAGGAAATATTTCCTATTTTGTTTTAGGAAACTTTCTTCATTTGAACTTTTCTATTTCTGATTTTTATATTTTAATGAGAGTCCATCCCATTAGAAACTCTTGAGTGATTAAATCAAGAAAAATTGAAGGATTAATGAGGAAGAATTCGAGGAGATAAAATGGATTGTTTTTAATCAATATTTATTCCTAATTATCTGATTTCTTATTGATTATAAACTCTAATTAAATTCTGATTTTTCTTGATTGTAGGAGTTCATTATGTGCAAAATTGGAAGAAGAAATCAGTGCAATTCAAAGGAGAGGAATAAGGGATGTATCTGGTCACTATTCAAGGAATATACAATGAGTCATTAAGGGGAAAAGATATCAGAAAAATCAAGACTCTATCAGGAGAAAAATCAAGCAAATTTGGAGGAGAAATCACCTCAAGATGATTGGCCATGATTGCATCACAAGAGATGAGAATTCCACTATAAATAGCAGCCATTCTCTACTCCAAAATCATCACTTCTACACACAAAATTCAGTTCATTAGCCTAGCTCTCTTCTCTCCAAAACCCTCTCCAAATATTCAGAAAAAGCCTCTCAGCGTGAAGAGCTTTAGGACTTCTCCAAGGCTGTTCGTGTTCTTGAAGGCCAAGCCCTGTGTTCTCTTGACGTTCTCCAAGCTTCCTTGAAGATCAAAAAGTGTAATCCATGGCCCTTATTTCTGTTTTCGTACTCTTTAGTATTGAATTTCAGATTTCGTTTATGAACTTTGTCATTGGAGTTGGATTTTTGTTGAGAACGAGTTTATGTTAGTAATTTTCAGATTCATTTCTTTATGTTCTTGAGTTGTTTATGATATCTCTCCAATCTGATTTCGTGCCATCTTTTATATCTTTAAGCATATGATTTTGGTTGAATAATGATGTTAATCTGCAGGTTAATAAAGCCAAATTTGTGTTTTAATTCACATAATCGTTTTAGGGCATAAATTGAAGTGGTAAAGGCTATGTACAATGGTCGAGATTATATGCTACATGTTTGTGCGTTTGTAACTTCTTATGAATGCATACATGTTTGAATTCAGAATTCTAATTGCACTTAATGATTCATATTTAATGTTGACGGATGCTCTTCAGTATTAACGTGATGTTTTATATGAAATATTTTAAGTTACGGACTTTTCCTAACTTAGGAGATTCAAAAGAAGAATTAAAGTGGTACTCGATCTCTTCAGACTTGTACTTCGAATTCATTTCTGATATTTAGTGTTGGCACGATTTTAGGTTGTTTAGATTGAAATAATTCATTGCATGTTGATATGGTTTGGAAATTCTGATTTGAGTGTGAAGAAGTCGATCACATGTATATATTTATCTTTTTCTTTTATTTCGTAGGAACTTAGAAACCAAAAGTTGAATCCCCCCTTTTTATTGTGTAAATTTGTAGATAAATACTTGTTAATACTTGTTTTATTAATTACTAATTAAAATTGACCTTTTTGTTTAGGTGTACCCTACAATCCCCGGACTGAACGATCCCTGCTTATCCTATACTGACAACTACATTTTGCAGGGTTAAATTGTGAGGCTATTTTAGCCGCATCAGAATTGCAGCAGCAAGTTACCACAAATTGAGGCACAGTACTTCAAGCTTCACCTTTTGGTTAGTAACAATTGTGCTTAAGGTCTTTGTGCTTTTGTTGTTTTGGACTTAATCTATGATCTCTCTAGTATATTGGTGGTAGCTACCTGATCATGGATTAGTGCACAGAGGCTCTTAAGTTTAGCTTCATGGTTTCAATTTAGGTTTTGGATGTATATTTGTGAAGTCTAATTTAGTTTGTGTATAGTAGTACTGTTCAACTACTATTTGGACTCTGGTAGTTTGTGTAATACCTGGGGTGGTTAATGTAATATAAAAGTATTAAATGAAGGATGTGGTACGTTTTTATTATTAAATTTTTTTTTTATGTATTTTGAATGAAAGTCACGGACCAATTTGGTTTTGTGTTCAGAATGGAAAAGCTTTACAACAAATTCGGAATTAACCAACAAAAAAAGAAAATTAAATATATATATATATATATATTTACGGGACCCACCAGATGGTGTAATTAAATTAAAAAAGAAGCAATTATCTTTAAATTGATAGACACACACTTTCGTGGGTTAATCTTACATGGCCCACCTTTATTATAAACTGATTACAGCTCACGGATTGATAAAAACGTGACTGATGTAAACAAAGCAACTGGGCTACAGAGCACTGACCCAAGAATATGTGGCTGTTGTGTGGCAATGGGTCATAGACACGGACATATGTGGCCTTTGGCCCAAATTTGTCACCCTTTGTGTGTGTGGCTGTTGCCTATAATTGTAGTGGTGCCCATGTATTTTATCACGGAGAAACCTTAATGTAACCCTAGCTAGACCCCAAACACTATTTGCTTGTAACTCTCTATCCTAGTGTAGGATGGTTGGCTAGCTGTCATGAAACTTTCAAAATATTGGGTGGCTTGGCTAGCTACTGAAACTCTACACGGTGTTCGATCAATAAAGTTTAAGGTGCTACCACTCTCAGCTCCCCGCATTCCAGCTATGGCGGCCAGTAATACTCTCCCTCGTAAGCAGGGACGTAGCTACAACAAAGGCTGTATGGGCTACAGCCCAACCCTTATTTAGTCCAAAATACCTTCAAGTAGGAATAGATATGTAATAGCCCAGCAAAAAAAAAATTTGCTTGGAGATGGTGTAGACGATGTGCAAGTACTTTCCATGTAGCTTTTTTCTTTTTCCCCTTCATTTTGGCTCCTCCCCTCTTCCCTTTTGGCTTAATGAAGTATTTAGTAGATCAATATAACTTTCATCAAATGGTTCAACTTCTGGGCACCATTCGTCCTTCTCATTTTCTGAGATATTTTACTACTTACAAATGCCTAGTGTTACTCGCCAATTATAGTCCCCCATGTTCTACCATTCTTTATTTCTTTCTTAATACTTTGTGTTTTCATTTTCTCAGTATCGTTTATATCAAATAGTGGTTCTTTTTATGCTTCTTAGTTTTTGGGTGTTTAGATGAATTTTTTATGGGTATGTTGTGTATATGGATTTGAGTGTTCTTGTTTTGTGGTACTTATATGCACTGATTTTGACTCCAAATTGGAGACATTGATATTATACAGGAGAGACATCAAAAAAAAAAAATTTGGGCTTCGCCCAAAAAATTTAGCCAGCCCCATTTTTGAATCCTAGCTACGTCCCTGCTCGTAAGCCACATGCAAATGGCCCCAAGGCGCCAATCCCATACGACGACCACTCGATCGGGCAAAGCGTTTTGCCCCAGAACTTTCATCACTCGATCTGTTCCTCACAGGTGTCGACTAATTGATCGATGAGAAGGAAATTGATCGGCGGTCAGATCCATGGAGACCCAACGCTAGATGGGTGCGAGAATTGGCTCGATTTCGTCCACCTAGGGCTCAGCTCAAGGCTGCTATCCACTGGATCTGGGAGTCAAAACCATAAGGTGGTGGGTTCCTAAACGACTTGATTGTAATGGCGATGCTGAAAGATCAGTCATGGCAAAGGAGGATCAGAATCTGTCCTGAGGGCAGTGTGACAAGCGAGGCAGTGGCCTTGAGGCAGGATATCAGCGACGTGAGTGCTCATCTCCGGTCTGTGGTCTCCAAGGCAAGAGCGGTTGCAGCGGGCGGTCAGAACACAGCGGGTCGTGGCTTGGTGGTCGGCGGTGACGAGCTACCCTCTCATGCAAGGGTGTCCACATCAATTCGGTGGCCCAAAGCAAGATGGAGGCCCAACTTGGTTTGGTACCCTAGCTTGTCTTGGACAGATCTGGTCTCGGGCTCTAGTGGGCTAACTAAGGCTGCAGATATTGGAAGTTGGAATTGGGCCCTTTCTAGGTTGTTTTTCGCTGCTGCAATGTGGGCTAACGTGGGGCCCACATATTTTGGGTTTCGGATTTGGGATCCCAGAGGATTATTTCAAATAACTACGCTTATGTGGTTTTTTAGCCTGCAGGTTATGATGTTTCTTTTACATCTTGATAATGGAAGCTTCTGGAGCACCGCAATTGAGCGCATTGGCAAAGGAAGTTTTCACACAAAAATGATCTCTTTGTAGGGTAATGTTATAGTTTGTTAGGCTCCTTGATTAAGTGAGTTTCGATGTCTTAAGTGAATGGTGCATGATTCTCGTTTCTGGGAAATTTGTAAGTGCCGTTCTGGCCTGTGATTATCAATGAAATCTTCATTTACTTTAAAAAAAAAAAAAACTATTTATTAAGCCAATAAGGCTTATGGTTGAATTTAAAACTCACAATTTACCCTTCCTTGATCATAGTTTAAAAATCTACAACTTATCAGAGGAAGGATAAATTGATAAATATGAAAGAAAACTAAAATTGAAAGAATTTTTTTTGGGAGTTGGCAGTTTAAATAAAAAAAATTATTCATAATTTTGTTTTTTAAGAGAACATCTTTTAAACTTAAATGACAAATTCATCCTTGCACAAGATGAAGTTTTTGTCAAAAATAACATTTGGACTAATATTGGTTAGTTTCGCAAACCACAAGGGTGAAACTAAATAATTTTAAACTATAAGATTAATTTTGAACATCAATTTAAACCACAATGACTATATATAATTTTTACCCTTTATTTAAAGAGGCAGGCAGCTCTTCTTCGTCTTCATGTGAGTCTGTGACTGCATATATACTTCCCCTTTTAAGCCATTTTTGCACACCACAAACCTTCTCAAGCTCATACTCCATAGCCAAACTAAAAAGTTCGAGGTTGGGCAAGTGCCTCGCCACCCCCCTCCCCCAAAAAAATGGCCCCTGGTTATATGATTAATATTGCTTACTTTTGATGATTAGTTATCTGTGATCATATTATTAATTACTAATGTCTTTCTACTCTATCAATATGTGATTGATTTTAATTATTTTTCTTTTGTCGTTCTCACTGTATTTGAGCGTTTTCCATTTCTATCATCAAATACTGCTTCACTCTAATCTTACCCACCTTAAAAAGAGTTCCTAGATCCACCACGGATTAAGAATTTGATCATTTTCACTGTATAAAAAAAATGGCATGAAAAACATGGGCACTGCTTTTAGCCAACAAGACCCGTCTACTTCCGAACAGATAAGATCAACATTGAGTGGTGTTGAGGAAAATTATAAAAGAATCATCAATCATGCATGATTTGGGTCTGCATGATTGTGAATTTGTGATGTAACTAAAACTTTAGACGTTCAATCGTAAATAATTAGTCGATGCCAGCCGGACCAATAGTACGGAGTCGCCAATAGTATAGAAACAACATAGCTACACGTCAATTAAACTTTTGTTCACCTCCGTCACGTAGCTGACATCATCACCCATCAAGCATGATTAAATCCACTAATGAAGACATTATTTTTTCTTTTTCGCCTTTATTTCTTTACACATTTGTTTACACATTTTCGATCATTAAATAATTATATATTTAGTTAAATTTTTGTAGACACAATTCTTACATAAAAATTTAAGAAATTAACAGTTGCAATCGTTGAGTTAGGTCGCATAAAAGTGAAAAATAGTATATATAAATCCTCATATTTTAAATTTGAGGGATATTTTTTTTTTAAAATTTTAGTGGAGTCAGAGAGAATAACTATTACTGGTTGTTTACCATTCAAGCTCATATATACAATTAAACCTTACAATTTTAGACACACACATAATGGCTCTGTATATATATAGACACACACATATTTATGTTGACAGAGTGGTGATCATGAACTATGTAACTTGGTGAACCAGCTTCAGGAATCCCTCAACATAACAGTGATTACTTAGAAAATCTGAAATGTGAAGAAGGATATAAAGTCATTTGTAACTTGCTAGATTCGATGGAGGAGGAGACTGCACTAGAGATTTATGCATTCACTAGCTAGACTAGAATTCTTGACCAAGTTGATTTTGGATGGGGAAGGCTATTTCAGATTGGAGTCGTGGGAAAAGTTGGACATGCAGTTAGAAATCTAACAATATTCGTTGAAACAGACTGCAATCAAGAAATTGAAGCATGGGTGACTTTGGATGAAAAGCAAATGTCGATGCTAGTTTATCATTTACATCTCCAAAACCCTAATTTTCAAGCACGACGCTTCATTTGGTGATGATTAATTAATTAACAAATAAGTTCACTAGTAAAATATTTTGAATATGTAGTGAAGAAGGTTAAGTAATTATTTAAAGTAACTTATATTACGGGGAGGTAAGAAGAGTATTTTTTTTTTCTCTATTTGTCTTTATTTGTGTTTTCATATGAGTTGACAAAGTCTCATAACAATTAAAAAAAATAGAGGTTCAAATATTAAATTTGGAAGTGTTGTAAAAAATATGGGACGGAATTTCTGTAAAATAAAAACACAAAATAATATGATAAATCATGTCCTAAACTATGAAAGCAATCTTGCTTTGTTCGCTAATCTTCCTGGTTTAGGGATTGGGAACCAAAAATCAAAGTTTAAGAAACTCAAGGAAAATTAAAATGAAGAGTACATCAGTGAATATAAATATCCACAAGGAGGAAACACTCCAATCGGTTCAAAGTGAAGAAATTTATAAAATTCCGGAGGGGAGGATTCCGGGAGTGGGTGATGCCATTAGGGGGGGTGAGAGAATCAAAG